>NW_026694010.1:0-60398 GCF_021218885.2 Marmota monax | reverse complement strand
AGGGTTAGGGTGAGGCTTAGGGTTAGTGTTAGGGTTAGGGTTAGGTTTAGGGTTAGGGTTAGTGTTAGGGGTAGGTTTAGGGTTGTGGTTAGTGTTAGGGTTAGGGTTAGTGTTAGTGTAAGGGGTAGGTTTGGGATTAGGGTTATGGTTACAATTTGTGTTAGTGTTAGTGTTAGGGGTAAAATTAAAGTTAGGGTTAGGGTTAGGGTGAGGCTTAGGGTTAGTGCTAGAGTTAGGGTTAGAGTTAGTGCTAGAGTTAGGTTTAGGGTTAAGGTTAGGGTTAGTGTAGTGTTAGTGTTAGGGTTAGGTTTAGGGTTATGTTAGTGTTCGGGTTAGGGATAGTGATAGGTTTAGGGTTTGGATTAGGATTATGGTTACAATATGTGTTAGTTTTAGTGTTAGGGTTAGGGTTAGTGTGAGGGTTATGTTTAGGGTTAGGGTTAATTTTAGGGTTTTCTAACCCTAATTCTTAGCCTAACCCAAACACTAACCCTATGACTAGGCCTAACCATAAACTTTGTTCCAGCTCTAACCCTAACCAAAACCCAAACCCTGTCCCTGACACTTATTCTGACCCTAATACTAACAGCAGGTATAAACCTGACCCTATCCCGAAAATGAACCCTAACATTAGCCCTACCAGTAATCATATAATTAAACCTAAACCTAACACTAGCCCTATAGTTAAACCTAATCCTAAATCTAGCCATATCTCTAGCCCTAGGCCTGAACACCAACCTTAACCTAACCCAAACACTAACCCTACCCCTAGACCTAACCCTAGTCCTAATTCTGGCACTAAACCCAACACTAACTCTAACTTGAACACTGGCCCTGACCCTAACACAATCCTAGCTCCAAAGCTCACTCTAAACCAAACCTAATCCTAACACTACACCTAGCCATAACCCTAAACCTAAAACTAGCCCTAATCATAACCCTAGCTCTTACATTACCCATGGCCCTAACACTAGGCCTAAACTAGCTCAAAACCTAGCTGTAATTTTAGGCCTCAACATAGCCCTAAGTGTAACCCTAAACCTAACCCTAGCCCTAACCCTAACCCTAAGCCTCGCTTTAGACCTAACCCTAGCTCAAAGCCTAACATTATACGCTTAACATAACCCTAGCCTTATGCCAAACACAAACCTAACACTAGCTCTAAATCTGACATTAAACATACCCCTAACCATACCTCTAATTATATCAAGTACTGTAACCCTAATCCTAATCATAATCATAAGCCTAGCCGTAAACCTAGCTCTAATTCTATCCACTACACTAAATACAATCCTAACCCTAATGCTAATCTTACTCTTAACCCTAACCCTATCACAATCCCTAAACCTATCCATTGCCCTAAAACTAACCTGAACCCTAACCCTAAGCCTATTCATTACCCTAACCCTAATTCTAACCCTAAGGCTATTTCAAGCCCTAAATATAAACATTAACCTAAACCAAACCTTAAGCCAAATACTTACCATAATAATATACATAGCTTTAAACTTGACCCTTACCCTAAATCTAACCCTTACACTAGACCTAAACATAAACATAAGCCGAAGCCTATCTCTAATGTAACCCTAAACCTGACAACAGCCCTAGCCCTAATCCTAGCCCTAACACAAACACAAACACTAGCTCTTCTTCTAGCCTAAATCTTACCCTTAGTCATAACCCTAACCCTAATTCTAACCCTTTCCCTAGCCCTAAACTTAGTTATAACCCCAATGATTGCCTTAAACCTAACTCCGATCTTAAGGTTAACGTTAAACCTAGCCCTAACCTTAACCCTAGGAATAACCCTAACACTAACCCTAGCCCTAATCCTAAACCTAACTCTAATCCTAGCTTTAAGTTTAACTATAACTCTCGCCCTAGCCCTAGACCTAATTCTAACACTATCACTTACCATAATCTTATTCCTAGCCATAGCCTAGAATAACCCAAGCCCTAACCATACAATTTGACCTAACCCTAGATGTAAACCTAACTCTAATTCTAAAACTAAACCTAACCCTAACACTAGCCCTAACCCTACTGCTAATCTTAAAAACTAGCTCTAACCATAGGCTTCGACCTAAAACAAAACTGAGCCATAACAATAACCCTAAACTTTTACCTAATCCAAACCATAAGCTTGTATCTAGCCCTAAACCTAGCCCTAATTTGAGTACTAATCTTAACCCTAAATCTACCCCTAACCTGTCTCTGACATTAACAATAAACCTACCTCTAAACATCACCCTAAACCTAAAACTTAACCTAACACTAGACCTGGTCCTAACCCTAATTCTAAAAGCAGTTCTAATCATAAACCTAGATTATACATTAGCTGTAACCTTAAACCTAATGCTAACACAAACCTAGCCCAAAATCTGATACCTAACCCTAGCTTTCACCCTAACCCTAACCCTAACCCTAACCCGAATCCTAGCTCTAACCCTAGCTCTAACCATATACATTACCCTAGTCAAACCCCAACCATAAGGCTAACCCTAGTCCTAAAACTAATCCTTAGTCTAACCCAAACCCTAACCCTATTACTAGTCCTAACACTAGCCCTCATTCTTGTTATAACCATAACCCAAATTTTAACCCTAACCCTGACCTTTATTCTGATCCTGAACCTAAACCAAACCCTAACACTAGCCCTACCCATAACCCTATATCTAAACCTAACCCTAATAGTAGCCCTAGATTAAACCTAATCATAAATCTAGCCAAATCATTAACCAAGACCTAAACAAAAACTAGCCCTAGCTCTAATGATAACCCTTAGCCAAAGCCAAGCACTAACCTTACCTCTAGACCTAACCAATCCTAATTCTGGCTCTAGCCCTAACCCTAACCCTAATCCAAAGACAGACCCTGACACTAACACTAACCCTAGCTATAAAACTGACCCTAACTGAAACCTAAA
This sequence comes from Marmota monax, assembly GCF_021218885.2. Classification (NCBI taxonomy): domain Eukaryota; kingdom Metazoa; phylum Chordata; class Mammalia; order Rodentia; family Sciuridae; genus Marmota; species Marmota monax. Next base: position 57,472 of record NW_026694010.1, on the reverse strand, counting down.
CCTAACACTAGAACTAGCCATAACTGTAAACATAACCCTTACATTACCATAGCACTAAAACTAGCCCTAAACCTAACACAAAACCTAGCCCTAATCCTATCCTAAATCTAGCCTGAAGCGTAACCCTAACCCTATCCTAACCTTATCCCTTACCTTAAGCCTAACCCTCACGCAAGCCTTAACCCTCCCCTTAGCCCTAACACTCACCTTAGACCTAACCCTAGATAAAACGCCAAACTGAACCCTAAACATAACCCTAGCCCTAGCCCTAAACCTAATGTGAATCCTAGCACTAATCTTAATATTAACACTAGCCCTAATACTATCTCTAAAATTATCCATTACCCTAAATCGAACCTTAACCCTAATGATAACCCTAGCTCTAATCCTAGTTGTAATCCTAATTGTAAACCTAATCCTAAACCTAACCCTAAACCTAACCCTCATCTTAGCCTTAACCCTAGATAAACCATAACACTTACTCTAACACTAACCCTAGCCCAAACCCTAACACTAACCCTAAACATAAAACTACCCATTACCCTAACCTGACACCTAACCCTATCCATTTTCCTAACTCAAATGATAATCTTAGCCCTAATTTTAACACTAACCCTAAACTTAAAACTACTACAAACCCTAACCCAACATCTAACCCTATCCATTAACCCAACTCTAAAGATAAACTTAGCTCTAACCCTAACACTAACACTAACCTTAACCGTAAATCTAACCCTAGACATAATCCTAAACCTAACCCTCAACCTAGCACTAACCCTAGCTCAAAACCTAACCTGTACCATAAACCTAACCCAAACCCTAACCCTAGCCCTTGCCCTAACCCTAACTCTAGCCCTAATAGTATTCTAAACCCTAGCCCTAACCCCAGATCTAATGCTGTTCATTACTCTAACGATAATCCTAACCCAAATGCTAACCCTAGGCCTAACCCTAACCCTACCACTAACCCTAACCCTACCAATTAACCTAATCTTATCCTGAATCCTAAACCTAAACCTATCCATAAACCTAACCTTAATTCTAACCCTAACACTAATTTGAGCCTTAACCCTAATATTTAACCTAACACAAACCAGATACCTGCCCCTGCCCCTAACAATATACCTTACTCTTAACCTGGGCCTTACCCTAAACCTAACATTAGACCTAGCCATGAACCTAACCCTATAACTATCCCTAGTAGTAACCCTAAACCTGACATTATGTCTATCCTTAAAACTTGTCCTAACTCTAACACAAACCCTAGTCCTCATCCTAACCCCAAATCTAGCCTTATTTTCTAACACAAACCTAACCTTAGACCTAAACCTAATTTTAATCATCACCCTAGCCCTAAACCTAGACATAACACTAACCCTAAAACTGGCCCTAATTGTAACCCTAGTTCTTACATTAGCCGTAGCCCTAAAGCTAACATAAAACTTAGCCTAGACTTATTCCAAGCTCTAATCCTAGCTTTAAACCTAATCCTAAATCTAACCATAGCCATAACCCTAGCCCTCACACTAGCACTAACCCTATCCCTTACCCTAAGCCAAACTATAACCCTAAATCTACCCTTGTCCTAAAATTAATTCTTAGCCGAACCAAAACCTAACTCTATTACAAGTCCTAACCCTAATCCCCAATCTAGCGCTATCACTATCCCAAACCATAACACTAACCCTGACCCTTATTCTGACCCTAACACTAATCATGGGTCTAAACCTGAACCTAACCCTAAACAGATCCCTAATATTGGCACTACCTGTATCCCTATAACTAAACCTTACACTAACACTAGACCGAGATCTACACTTAATCTATTTTCTAGTGATAACTCTACGCCTAGCCCTAAACAAAAACTTAGTCCTTGCCCACATAATAAACCTTAACCTAACACAAACACTAACCCTACCCCTAGAACAAACCCTATTCCTAATGCTGGCCCTAACAATAAACCTAACCCTAAACTGAACACTGACCCTTACCCTAACACAAACCCTAGCTCTAAACCTTATCCTAACAAAACACATAACCCTAACACTAGACTTAGCCATATCACTAACCCTGAGACTAGCCATCACCATAGGCCAAAACCTACCTCTAACTCTATGCATTACCCTAACACTAATCATAACCCTAATGCTAACCCTAGCCCTAACCCTCACACTGACTCTAACCCTAATCTTGCACTAGTCCAAACCCTAGCTCAATCCCTAACCTTTAAACTTTACCTAACCCTAACACTAACCAATGGCCTAAATTTAATCCTAACCTAAACTCTAGCCCTAATACTAACCTTAACTCTATCCCTAAAGATAGCTCTAAGCCTACATATTACCCTAACTCTAACCATAAACTTAATGATAACCCTAGCCCTAACCCTACCTCTAAACTTACCCATTACCCTAACCCTAACCCTAAACCTGATGATAATCCTAGTCCTACCCTAAATCTAACCTAACCCTAACCCTAGACATAACCATAAACCTAACCATGTCATAGAGCTAACCCTTGCACAAACTCTAACCATTACCCTAAACCTAACACTAAACCTATCCCTAACACTAACCTTAACCTAAACCTAACCCTAACCCTAACCCTAACACGACATCAAACCCTATCCTTTACCCTAAACCTAATGATAACCCTAGCCCTAATCTTAACACTAACCTAGAACCTAACCCTAACTATAACCTAGAAATAACCCAAAACACAACTTTGCCCTAGTGCTAACCGTAGCTCAAACTCTAAACCATACCCTAAAACTAAACCTAACCCTAACACTAGGCCTAAACCTAACTCTAGTCCTAATAATAACCATAAGCCTAGCCCTAACCCTATCCCTTACCCTAAGCACAACCATATCCCTAAGGGTAACCCTAAGCCTAACCCTATACCATTTGCTAACTCTAACCCTATTATTTACTCTATACCTAACATGAACCCTAAACCCAAACCTATCATTACCCTAACCAAACCCTAATGCTTATTCAAGTCTAAATCTAAACCCTAACCTAAGCCAAACCTGAAACCTAATTCTAACCATAATAATAACCCTAGCTCTAAACCTGACCCTTACCGTAACCTGAACCCTTACACTAGACCTAGCCATACATGTAACCCTCAATCTATGCCTAATATAAGCCTAGACATTACACTAGCCCTACCCCTAATCCTTGCCATAACCATTAAACAAACACTAGCCCTCATCCTAGCCCTAAACCTAGCCTTATTACTAAATCAATCCATAACCCTAGTTCTAACCAAAATTCTAATCTTTGACTTCACCCTAAAACTAGATTTAACCCCATCCCTTCCCCTAATCCTAACCCTATCCCTAAATCTAAACCTAAGCCTAAACTAGGCCTAACCCTAATACAAACACTAATCATAACACAAATTCTAACCCTAACCCTGACCTTATTCTGACCCTGAACCTAAACCAAACCCTAACACTAGCCCTACCCATAACCCTATATCTAAACCTAACCCTAATAGTAGCCCTAGATTAAACCTAATCATAAATCTAGCCATATCATTAACCAAGACCTAAACAAAAACTAGCCCTAGCTCTAATGATAAACCTTAACCTAAGCCATAGACTAACCTTACCTCTAGACCTAACCAATCTTAATTCTGGCTCTAGCCCTAACCCTAACACTAATCCAAACACAGACCCTGATTAGCCTAACCCTAATTTAGCCCTAAACCTAACCTAACCCTAGCCCTAAAACTTACTCTAACTCTCGTCCTAGCCCTATTTCTAGTTCTAACCCTATCCCTTACCATAATCCTATCACTTGACTTACCTTAGCCCTAACCCTAGCTATAGCCCTAATCCTATATCAAACCCTAACTCTAAATCTAACCCTAATCCTAAGCTAAACCTCTCACTAACACAAGCCGTAACACTAATGCTAGTCCTAAAACTAGCCCTAACCTAGCCCTAGCCCTAAAAAACAACCCAAAACTCTGACATAACCCGAAACCTAACCCTAAACCTGGACTTAATCATAACCATAAACCTAGACCTAACCCGAGGTGTAACCCTATCCATTACCCCAATCCTAATCCTAACCCTAGTGCTAAACCTAAAATAACCCTAAACCTATTTCTAACCCTAAACTTATACATTGCCTTAAACTTAACCTGAACCCTAAACCTAATCATATCCATTAACCTAATCTTAACCCTAATTATCTTAACCCTAAAACTATCTCTAACCATAACCCTAGACTTAACATTAGCCATAGCCCTAATGAAGTCAAAACCCTAAAACAAACTCTAGCCCTAATCCTAGCTCTAATGTTAGCCTTAATCCTAAACCTAACTCTAACCAAAGACCTAGACCTAATTTTAACCCTCACTCTAGTTCTAAGCTAGCTATAACATCATACCTAACCATATCCATAACCATAACCCTAACCATGAACCTAGCTCTAATTCTAGCTCTAATGAAGCCCTAATTCTAACCCTAAATCTAATCCTTACACTAACTCTCTCGCCCTAGCCCTATCCCTAGTTCTAACCCTAACCCTTATAATAACTCAAATCCTAGCCCTAACCCTAGCCCTACCCTTCGATGTAGCCCTAAACCTAGATCTAACCCTAACTCTAAATCTAACCCTAACCCTAAGCCTAAACCACACCCTAACACTAGCTGTAACCCTAACGCTAATTTGAAAACTAGCCCCAACCCAAGAACTAGCTCTCAAACAAAACCGAGCCATTTCACTGACCCTAACCCTTAACCTAAAGCAAATGCTAACCCTACAACTAGCCCTAAACCTAGCCCTAATTCGAGTCCAAACCCTAACCCTAGAACTAATACTAAACCTGACTCTGACCTTAACACTAACCCTAGCTCTACACATCACCCTATCCCTAAACCTAATCCTCACACTAGACCTCGCCCTAAACCTAACACTAAAACTAGCCCTAATCGTAATGCCAGTTCTTAAATTAGCCATAGTCCTAAACCTAACACAAAACCTAGCCCTAATCCAAGGCCTAACCCTAGTTTTAACCCTAATCCCAACCCTGGCTCTAACCCTAACCCTATCCCTAGTCCTAATCCTAGTTCTAACTCTATTTCTTACACTTAGTCAAACCCTCACCCTATTGCTACCCTAGTACTAACCCTAATTCTATGCCTACCCCAAACACTAACTCTATTACTACTCCTAATCCTAACCCTCATTGTAGCTCTAAACTTAACCCAAACCCTAACTATAACCCTGACCCTTATTCTGACCCTAACACTAAACCTAGGTTCAAACCTGACCCTAACCTTATCGAAAACTAACACTAGCCCTACCATTAACCCTAAACCTAAACATAACAATAACACTAGCCCTAGGCCTAAACCTAATCCTAAATATAGCCATAACCCTATCCTTAGCCCTAACAATAACCCTTAACTTAAACAAAATTCTAACTCTACCCCTAGACCTAACCGTAGTCCTCATTCTGGACCTAACCCTGAACCTAATCCTAACCTGAACCCTGGCATTTACCCTAACAAAAACCCTAGGTCTAAACCTTATTCTATGCCAAAAACTAACCCTAACACTAGATGAATTCTAAATATAGCCAAAACCATTACTCTTGCTCTTACATTACCCATATAGCTAACAGTAGCCCTTAACATCACACAAAACCCAGCCCGAATTACAGCCCTAAACCTAACCCTAAGCATAACTCTAAACCTAAACTTAGCCCTAACCCTAACCTTAACCCTGGTTCTAGCCCTAACCCTAGCTCAAACACTAAACCTTACCATAAAATAACCCTAGCCCAAACCCTAAACCTCACCCTAATTCTAGCCCTAATCCTAACTCTAACCATAGACCAAACCCTACCTCTAATTCTATCCATTATGCTAACAATAACCCTAAATGTAATGCTACCCTAGCCCTTAACCTAACCGTAAATCTACCCTAGCCCAGACTGTAAACCTAACCCATTCCCTAGCCATAAACCTAGCTCAATCCCTAACCCTTACACTTAATCTAACCATAACACTAACCCAAGGTCAAATCCTAAACCTAAACCCAGCCCTAATCCTAACCTTAACCCACGCCCTAACCCTAGCTTGAACCATATCCATTACTCTAACCCTAAACTTAACCCTAATGATGACACTAGACCAAAAGCTAAACCTACCCTAACCCTAAACATAAACCTAACCCTAGAACTAACAGTGAACCTAACCTAACCCTAACCCTAAACCTAAGATAGCTCAAATGCTAACCCTAATCCTAAACCTAAACCTAACGCTAACCTAAACCTAAAACTGTCTTTCACCTGACATCTAAACTTATGACCCTAAACCTAATGATAACCCTAGCCCTAACCGTTACAGTAACCATGACAATACCCTAGACCAAGCCATGAATTAATCTTAGCCATAGCAAAATTTCTAGCTCAAACCCTAAATTGTATCCTAAACATAATCCTAAGTGTAACCCTCGCCCTAACCCTGACCCTAACGCTAACTCTAGACCTAATCCTAACCATTATCCTAGCCCTAACCCTATGTCTAAACCTATAAATCACCCTAATGATAACTATAACCCTAATGCTAACCCTAGGCCTAACCCTAAACCTATCACAAACCCTAACCATATCCATTACCTTAAACCGAACCTAACCCTAAACCTAACACTATCCATTACCCTAACCCTAATTCTAACCTTAATGCTAATTTGAGCCTTAACACTAAAACTTAACCTAACCCAAACCCAAAGCCTGACCCTGACCCTAATAATACCCCAGATCTTAATCTGACCCTTTCCCTAAATGGAACACTTTAATTTGACCTTGCCATAAAACTAATCCTAGAAATATCACTAACTATAAACCTAGACCTGACATTAGTCCTAGCCCTAATTGTTGCCCTAAACCTAACACAAAACCTAGCCCTAATCCTAGCCTTAAATCTAGCCTTAATCCTAAACCTAACCATAACCCTAGCCCTAACCCTAAAGCTAATCATAAAACTATCCCTAACCCTAATCATAGCACTAAAACAAAATCGAGCAACAGGCCTAACATTAACCTTAACTTAAACCAAAGCCTAGCACTACACCTAGACCTAACCCTAGCCCTAATTCAAGTCCTAATCATAATCTTAAAATTAACCATTTACCTGACTTATATCCTAACACTCATCTAGTTCAAAACACCACCCTAACCCTAAACCTACTGTAATCCTATCCCTAGACTTAACCCTAAACCTAGCCGTAACCCTAGCACAAAACCTAACCTTTATGCTAAACATAACCCTAATCCTCACCCTAAACCTAGTTCTAACACTAACTCTAACCCTAACTCAAGGCATATTCCTAACCATAACTAGTAGTTCTAAACCTATCAATTACCCTAACCATAACCCTTACTCTAATGCTAACCCTAAGCCTAACCCTAGCCCTATCTCTAACGCTAACTGTATCAATTACCCTAAAACAAACCTGAACCTTAAAACAAACCCTAACTATACCCTAACCCTAACACTAATGCTAATTTGAGCCATAAACCTAAATCCTTACCTAAGCCAAATCCTAATCCTAATAATTCCCTGAGCTCTAAACATGACCCTTACCCTAAACCTAACCCTTACACTAGATGTAGCCATAAGCCTAACCCTAAAAAAAAAAATCTTTAACCATAACCCTAGCCTGATATTAGCCCTAGCACTAATCCTAGCCCTGAATCTAAAATGAACACTATCCCTCATCCTAGTCCTAAACCTAGCCTTAATCATAACCCTAACTCCAACCCTAGCCCTAACCCTAACTCTAACCCTCACCCTACGTCTAAACCTAGCTGTAACACCATTCTTTATCCTAAACTTAAACCTAACCCTAACCCTATCGCTAGGCCTTAGCTAAACAGTAACCCTAGCCCTAATCCTAGCCCTAATTTAAACCTATCCCAAACCCTAAATCTAATTTTAGCCCTATCACTAATTCTAACTCTCACACTAGCCCTAACCCTAATGCTAATCCTAAAACAAGCCCTAACCCTAGCCCTAGCCCTAAAACAAAACTGAACGATAGCCCTAACCCTAAACCTTAACCTAAACCAAACCTTTACCCTAACCCTAGCCCTAATTTGAGTTTTAATCTGAACACTAAAACTAACCCTGACCCTAACTCTGACCATAACACTAACCTTAGCTCTAAACATAACCCTAATCCTAAACCTAAACCTAAGACTAGACATAGTCCTAATTCTAACCCAAAATTTAGCCCTAAACATAACCCTGGTACTTACATTAGCCATAACCCTAACTCTAGCACTAACTTAACACAAAACCTAGCCCTAATCCGAGCCGTAACCCAAGTTTTAACCCTAATCCTAACCCTAACCCTAGCCCTAATCATAAACATAACCCTAGCCCTAACCCTAGCTCTACCCTATCCATTGCCATAAACAGGACCCAAACTCTAATGCTAAACCTAGTCCTAAACCTAACCCTATCCCTAATCCTAACACATTCCATTACCCTAACCAAAACCTAGACTCTAAAGCTCACCCTATCATTAACCTAACACTAACCCTAATGCTAATTTGAGCCCTAACTTTAAAACTTAACCTATCCCAAACCCTAACCAGACCCTGACTGTAAAAATAGTCCTAGCTCTAAACCTGACCCTAACCCTAAAACTAACCCTTACACTACATGTAGCCATAAACCTAACACTAAAACTATCTTTAACCATAACCCAAGACCTGATATTAGCCCTAGCCCTAATCCTAGCCCTAAAACTAAAACAAACCCTATCCCTCATCCTAGCCCTAAACCTAGCCCTAATCATAACCCTAACCTTAACCATAGCCCTAACCTAATTCTAACCCTCACCCTCCCACTAAACCTAGTTATAACACCATCCCTTACCCTAAACTTAATCCTAACCCTAACCTTAACACTAGACCTAAGCTGAACACTAACCCTATTCCTAATCCTAGCCCTAATTTAACCCTATCCCTAATTCTAACACTAACCGTAGCCCAAAGACTAACTCTACCTCTCACACTAGCCCTATCCCTAGTTCTAACCTTCTAATCCCTTAACCCTAGGTTAAGGGTTAGCATTTGGGTTAAGTTATTTTTAGAGTAATGAACAGCATTAGATCTAGGGTTAGGGCTAGGGTTTTGGATAGGATTAGGGCTAGAGTTAGGGTTAGGGCTAGGCTTAGGGTTAGGTTTTGTGTTAGGATTAGGGTACAGGTTAGGTTTTGAGCTAGGGATAGTGTGAGGGTGAGGGTTAGGTTTAGGATTATGTCTAGGGTTAGATTTACGGTTAAGGTTAGGTTTAGTTTTAGGGTTAGGGCAAAGATTATCTTTAGAGTTAGATTAATGGATAGCATTAGATGTCGGGTTAGGTTTAGGGGTAGTTTTAGCTTTAGGGTTAGTGTTAAGGTTAGAGCTAAGATTATCATTTGAGTTAGGATAATGGATAGGGTTAGATGTCAGGTTAGGGTAAGGGGTAGTTTTATGTTTAGGGTTAGTATTAGGTTTTGGGCTAGGGTTAGTTTTAGAGTAAGGGTTAGGGTTATATCTAAGGTTAAGGCTACGATGAGGGTTAGGTTTAGGGTTAGGTCTAGGATTAGGTTTACAATTAGGATTAGAGCTAGGGTTATCATTAGGGTTAACTTTCTGTTTAGGGTAATGGATAAATTTAGAGATAGTATTAGGGCTAGTGTTAACATTATGATTAGGGCTAGGATTAGGATTAGGTTTCGGGATAGGGCTAGGCTTATGTGTATGGTTCAGTTTTGGGTTTTATCTAGGGTTAGGTCTAAGGTGAGGGTTAGGGTTAGCATGTGGGTTAGGCTTACGGTAAGGGATAAGGTTAGGTTAGGGTTAGGGTTACACTTTGGGCTAGATTTAGGCCTAGGATTATGGCTAGGTTTTTTGTTAGGTTTAGAGCTAGTTTTAGTGCTATGGTAATGTAAGGGTTATGTTTACAGTTACGGCTAGGTCTAGTGTTAGTTTTAGGTTTCGATCAGGGTCAGTTTTATAGCTAGGTTTAGTGTTAGTGTCAGGGTCTGTGTTTGGATTAGTGTTAGGTTTAGGGCTAGAGCCAGAATTAAGATTGGTTAGGTCTAGAGGTAAGGTTAGTGTTTGGCTAAGGTTAAGGGTTATCATTAGAGCTAGGGCTAGTTTTTGTTTAGGTCTTGGTTAATGATTTGGCTAGATTTATGATTAGGTTTAATCTAGGGCTACTATTAGGGTTATGTTTAGATATAGGGTTATGGATAGGGCTAGTGTTAGGGTTTAGTTTAGGTTCAGGGTCAGAATAAGGGTCAGGGTTAGGGTTCGAATTTGGGTTATGATTATAACAAGAATGAGGGCTAGGGTTAGGACTAGTAATAGGGTTAGGGTTTGGGTTAGACTAAGGATTAGTTTTAGGACTAGCGTTAGCATTAGGGTTGGGGTTTGGCTAGGGTAAAGTGTAAGTTTAGAGATAGGGTTAGAGCTAGGGTTCGGTTAGGGTTAGGGCTGGTGTTAGGGTTAGGTTTAGGGTGAAAGCTAGGATTAGGTATCATATTTGGGCTAGGTTTGTGTTAGCATTAAGTTTAAGGTTATGGCTAATGTATAATCTAGGTTTATGATTAGAACTAGTTTTAGAATTAGGGTTAGGACCAGGTCTAGTGTTAGGTTAAGGTTTAGGTTTAGGGTGATGTTTAGAGGTGGGGTTAGTGTTAATATCAGAGACAGGTTTATGGGTAGATGTAGGGTTAAGATTAGGACTCAAATTAGGGCTAGGATTAGAACTAGATACAAGGTTATGGTTTGGATTAGGTAAAAGTTTAGGGTTATTGTTATGGCTCAGTTTTGTTTTAGGTCAAAGCCTATGGTTAGAACTAGGTTTAGGATTAGCATTAGGGTTAGGGCTACTGTTAGGGTTAGATTTAGTTTTAGAATTAGATGTAGGTTTAGATCTAGGGTTAGGTCAAATTGTATGGTTAGGGCTTGGGTTATTCTAGGCTATGGCTAGGAATATGATTATGGTAAGTGATAGTGTTAGAATTAGGACTAGGGCTAGGGCGAGAGTAATAGTTAATCTTAAAGCTAGGATTAGAGTTAGGTTTAGGATTAGGGCTAGGGTTAGTGTTAGGATTAGTCCTAGGGTTAAGGTTAGGGCTAGGTTTAATGTTTATGTTAGGTTTAGGGTAAGCAATGGGGTTATAACTAAGTTTAGGACTAGGGAAAGGGTTAGAATTAGGGTTAGGGTTATGATTAAGGCTAAGGTTTAGGCTAGAATAAGAGCTAGTGTTTGTGTTTGTGTTAGGGCTAGGATTAGGGCTAGGGCTATCATCAGGTTTAGGGTTACATTAGAGATAGGTTTCGGCTTATGTTTATTTTTAGGTCTAGTGTAAGGGTTAGATTTAGGGTAAGGTTCAAGTTTAAAGCTATGTGCATTATTAGGGTCAGTATTTGGCTTAAGGTTTGGTTTAGGTTAATGTTTAGGTTTAGGGCTCGAAACAGCATTAGGGTTAGAGTTAGGGTTAGGGTAAAGAATAGGCTTAGGATTAGGGTTCAGGTTAGTTTTAGGGCAATGGATAGGTTTAGGGATTGCAATAGGGTTAGGGTTAAGCCTAGGATTAGCATTAGGGTTAGGATTGTAGTTAGCGTAGGGGGTAGAATTAGAGACAATTTAAGGCTAGGTTTATGGTTATGATTAGGGTTAGGGTTAGGGTACTTGATATAATTAGAGCTATGGTTAGGGCTATGTTTAATGTTAGGATTAAAGCTTGTGTTAGGATTGGGTTTGGGATATGGCTAGGGTTATGTTAAGCCTAAAGGTTAGGCTTTGAGCTAAGGTTAGCTCTAAAGCGAGGCTTAGGGTTAGGGTTAGGGCTAGGGTTAGGTTTAGGGTTACACTTAGGGCTATGTTGAGGCCTAAAATTACAGCTAGGTTTTGGGCTAGTTTAGGCCTAGGGTTAGGGCCATGGGTAATGTAAGAGCTAGGGTTTTGATTAGGGCTAGTTTTAGGTTTAGGGTTATGGCTAGGTGTAGTGTTAGGATTAGGTTTGGTTTAGAGTGAGCTTTGGAGCTAGGATTATGTTAGGGTCAGGGCCAGTGTTCAGGTTAGAGTTAGTATTGGGTTTAGTGCCAGAATTAGGACTAGGGTTAGGTGTAGGGGTAGGGTTAGTGTTTGGGTTAGGTTAAGGGTTATTGTTAGGGATAGGGCTAGGTTGGTATACAGGCCTAGGGCTAGAGATATGGCTAGATTTAGTATTAGGTTTAAGTGTAGGGCTAGTGTTAGGTTTAGGTTTATGTATATGATTCCTGGTAGGGCTAATGTTAGAGTTCGGTTTCTGGTTAGGGTCAGGTTTATACCTGCTGTTAGTATTAGGGTCAGAATAATTGTCAGGGATAGGGTTTTGGTTTTGGTTAGGGTTAGAGCTAGAACTAAGGTTAGGGTTAGGCCTAGTCATAGGGTTAGTGTTTGGGTTAGGCTAAGAATTAGGGTTAGGACTAGGGTTAGCATTAGGTTTAGTGTTTAGCTTAAGGTAATGGATAGGGTAAAAGCTAGGGTTAGATCTAGGGTTAGGGTATGCATTAGGGGTAATTTTAGGGTTAGGGTTAAAACTAGGATTAGCACTCGGCTTAGGGTCAGGTTTTGGGTTAGATTGTGGCTAGTGTTAGGCCTACATCTAATGTCTAAACCAGGGTTATGATTAGGGCTACTTTTTGGGTAAGTGTTACATCTAGATCAAGTGTTTGGGTTAGGGTTACCATTTTCGTGATGTTTAGAGCTAGGGTTAGTGTTAGGGTCAGGGTCAGTGTTCGGGTTATAGTTAAGGTTAGGGTGAAACCCAGAATTATCACTAGAGTTAGGTCTAGGGGTAGGATTAATGTTTGTGTTAGGTTAAGGTTTATCATTAGGGCTAGGGCTAGGTGTTTGTTTAGGTCTAGGGCTAGAGATATGGCTAGAGTCAGGATTAGGTTTAGGTCTAGGGCTAGTGTTATTGTTAGGCTTAGGTATAGGTTTATTGCTAGTGCTAGTGTTAGGGTTTGGTTTATGGTTAGGTTCAGGTTTAGACATACAGTTACTGTTAGGTTCAGAATAAGTGTCAAGGTTAGGTTTCGGATTTGAGTTATGGTTAGAGCTAGAATGAGGGCTAGGATTAGGACTAGTAATAGGGTGATGGTTTGGATTAGGCTAAAGATTAGGGTTAGGTTTATGGCTATGTTTAGTGTAAGTGTTAGGTTTTAGGTAGGGGTCAAATTTAGAACTAGGGGTATTATTAGGGTCAGCTTCAGGTTTACGGTTTTGTTTAGGTTAGGGTTCATGTTTAGGGCTCGAATTAGCATTAGGGTTTGCTTAGGGTAATGATAGGGTTTGGTTTAGTGTTCAGGTTAGATTTAGCATAATGGATAGGTTACGGTTAGGGATAAGGTTGGATTTAGGCCTAGGGTTATCATTATAATTAGGGTAATGTTTAGGGTAATTGATAGGGTTAGGCTAAATTTAGGCCTAGGGTTATAGATAGGATTAGGGCTAGGGTAAGTGTTAGGGTTATGGGTTTGTTTTGTCTTAAGTTTAGAGCTAGAATTACGGCTAGGGCAAATGTGAGGTCTAAGATTTTGGCTATCGATACTTTTAGGGTTAGGTTTGTGGCTAGGTCTGGTATAAGGATTAGGTTTAGTGGTAGGTTCAGGGTTAGAGCTAGGTGTATTATCATGGGAAGGGGCAGAGTTAGGGTTTGGGTTGAGTTAAGGTTTATGGTTAAGGTTTGAAATAGCATTAGTTTTAGAGTTAGGGTAATGATAGGGTTAGGTTCAGGGTTCAGGTTAGGTTTAAGTTAATGATATAGGTTAGGGTTAGGGATAAGTTTAGGTTTAGGCCTTGGGTTACCATTAGAGTTATGGTTATGATTAGGGTAATGGATCAATTTAGAGCTAGTGAAAGGCCTGGATTATGGTTACAATTCTGGCTAAGTTTACGGTAAAGTTTAGGACGATATTCTGGGTTAGGGTTAGGTTTAGGGTTAGGATTAAAGCTAGCGTTAAGGCTCGGATTAGGGCTTGGTTTTGGGTTGGTTAGGGCTAGGATTAGGGCTATGGTAATGTATGAACTAGTGTTGCAATCAATGCTATTTTTAGGGTTACGGTTAGGGCTTGTTCTAGTGTTATGGTTAGGTTTAAGTTTAGGGTGATGTTTAGAGCAAAGGTTATTGTTAGGGTTAGTGTCAGATTTAGGGTTAGTGTTCGGGTTAGGGTTAGAACTCGAATTATGGCTAAAGTTATTAGTAGTTGTACAGTTAGGGTTTGGTTCAAGTTAAGGGTTAGAGATATGCATTGGTTTTGTTTTAGGGCTAGGGCTACGGTTACGGCTAGATTATGGATTAGCATCAGGGTTAGGGCTAGTGTTAGGTTGAGGTTTAGGCTTAGGGTGAGGGTTACATTTAGATTTAGTGTTAGATCTAGGGTTACAGTAGGGCTAGGGCTAGGGTTAGGGTGAGGTTTAGGGTTATGGTAATGAATATGATTAGAACTAGGCGTTCGGTTAGGGTGAGAATTAGAGTTAGCCATAGTAGTCGTCTTAGGGTTAGGTTTAGGGATAGGGCTAAATTATGGCTAGGATTAGAGTTAGGGTTAGGGCTAGGGTTAGGGCTAAATTGGGGCTAGGATTAGGACTAGGGTTAGTGTTAGAGTTAGGGCTAGGATTCGGGTTAGAGTTAGGGTTAGGGTTAGAGCTAAATTAGGGCTTAGGATTAGGGCTAGGGTTAGTGTTGTGGTCAGTGCTACATTAGGGCTAGTATTAAGGCTAGGGTTAGTGTTAGGGTTAGACTAAGGTGTTGGGCTAGAGTTAGGGTTAGCATTGGTGTTAAGGTATAGTTTAGGGAAATGGGTGGGGTTATAGCTAGCTTTAAGTATAGGGTGAGTTTTAGAATTAAGATTAGTCCTAGGGTTATGTTTCAGTTTAGGATTAAGTCTATGTTTAGGGCTAGGTTAAGGTCTAGGGTTTCTGTTAGGGTTATGGCTAGGACCAGGTCTAGGGCTAATATCAGGTCTAGGGTTAATGTTAAAAATAGTTTTAGGGTTAGGTTATGGTTAGGTCTAGTGTAAGAGTTAGGTTTAGGTTAAAGGTCAGCTTTAGGGCTAGGGTTATTATTAGGGTCAGGAACAGGGTCAGAGTTAGCATTTGGTTTAGCTAAAGTTTTAGGGTTATGGCTCGGATTAGCATTAGGGTTAGGTTTAGGATTAGGGTAATGGATAAGGCTTAGTTTAGGTTTCAGTTAAGGTTTAGGGTAAAGGATGAGTTAGGTTTAGCAATCGGGTTAGGGTTACCATTAGGGTTAGTGTTATGTTTAGTGTAATGGCGAGGTGTAGAGCTAGGGTTAGGGTGAGGTTATGGTTTGGATTAACTCTAGGATTAGGGCTAGGTTTAGGGATAGGGTTAGGGTGTGATTTAGGGTAAGTTTTAGGGTTAGGGCAAGTGTTAAGTTTAGGGCAAGGATTATAGTTAAGTTAGGGTAAGGGTTAGTGTTTGAGCTAGGGTTAGGGCTAGGGCGAGGGTTAGGTTTAGGTTTGGTCTAGGTTTACATTTATGGTTAGAGTTAGGTTTAGTGATAGAGATGGGGTTTTAATTAGGGTTAGGGTTAGGGTAATGGATATGTTTAGAGCTAAAGTTCATACTAGGTTTAATGTTAGGATTAGGGCTAGGGTTAAGGTTAGGGTTTATGATAGAGCTAGGGTTATGTTTAGTGTAAAGATTAGGCTTTGAGCTAGGGTTAGGTCTAAGGTGAGGCTTAGGTTAGGGCTAGGTTTAGGGCTAGGGTTAGGCTAAGTGTTATGCTTAGAGCTAAGTTTAGGCCTAGGTTTAAGGCTAGGTTTTATGTTATGTTTAGGGCTAGGTTTAGGACTATATTTACTGTAAGAGGTAGGGTTATGTTTAGGGCTAGTTTTAAGGTTATGGTTATGGCTAGGTTAGTGTTAGGTCTAGGTTGTGAGTTAGTGTCATGTTTAAAGCTAGGTTCAGTGTTAGAATTAGGGTCAGTATTTGGGATAGTGTTAGGTTTAGGGTTAGAGCCAGAATTAGAACTAGGTTTAGGCATGTAATTAGGGTCATGGTCAGGCTTCGGGTTTGGGTTACGATAAGGTTTAGGTTTAGGGCTCAAATTAGCATTAAGGTTAGTGTTAGGGTTAGCGTAATGGATAGGGTTAGGATTAGGGTTCAGGTTAGGTTTAGAGTAATAGATATCGTTTTGGTTTGTGATAGTTTTAGGGTTTGGCCAAGAGTTAGCATTAGCATTATGGTATCATTAGGGTAATTTATAGGGTTAGACCAAGGGTTAGGGCTAGGGTTATGGTTAGGATTAGGGCTTGAGTTAGGGATAGGTTCAGGGTTAGTGTGAGGTTTAGAGTTAGGATTAGGTTTCGGAAATGGTTTAGGGTTTGAGCTAGGGTTAGTGCTAGGGTAAGGTTAGTGCTAGGGTTATGGTCATGGTTAGTGTTAGGGTTAGTGTTAGGGTTAGGGCTAGGGTTATCATTAGGGTTAGGGTAATAGATTTAAATGTCAGGTTAGAGTTAAGAAAAAGTTTAGTTTAGAGTTAGGGTTAGGTTTAGGGTTAGGGTTAGGATTTGAGCTAGGTTAGGTTAGGTTTAGGGTTAGGTTCACTGCTAGTTCTAGGGTTACATTTATGTTTATGTTTAGGGTATTTTTATCTTTAGGTCTAGTGTTATCATTAGGGTAACGTTTAGGGTTAGGGTAATGGGTAAGTTTCGAGCTACGGTTATGTCTAGGTTTCACGTTAGGATTAGGGCTAGTGTTATGTTAGTGTTAGGCCTTCGGTTAGAGTTAGGGTTAGCTTAAGTTTAAGGTTTAGGGATTGAGGTAGGGTTAGGGCTGGAGGGTTAGGGTTACAATCAGGGCTAGGGTAGGGTTAGGAATAAGGTTAGGATTAAGGTTAGAATTAGGTTTAGTGTTATGGTTAAGGTAGTGGATAGAGTTAGATCTAGGGTTTATGCTATGGTTAAGGTTAGAATTAGGTCTAGGGTTTGGGTGAGGTTTTGGGTTTGGGCTAGGGTTATGTTTATGGTAAGGTTAAGGGTTTGAGCTAGGGTTAGAGCTAGGACGAGGGTAAGGGTTAGGTTTAGGGTTACAGTTATGCTTAGGGTTAGGTGTAGGGCTACAATTAGGGCTAGGTTTTGTGTGGGGTTTAGGGCTAGTGTTAGGTGTATTACTAATTTAAGAGCTAGAGTTATGGTTATGGCTAGATTTAGGGTTTTTCTAGTGTTAGGGTTAGTTTTTGGGTTAGGATAAGGTTTAGAGCTAGGGTTTTTGTTAGGGTAAGTGTCAGGGTTCAGGTTAGGATTAGGTTTAGGGTTAGGTCCAGAATGTGGACTAGGGTTAGGTCTAGGTGTAGGGTTAGTGTTTGGTTTCAGTTAAGGGTTATTGTTAGGGCTACGGCTAGGGTTATGGCTATATTTAGAATTAGGTTTAGGTTTAGAGCTAGTGTTAATGTTACGTTTAGGTGTAGGGTTACTTGTAGGGCTAGTGTTAGGTTTTGGATAAGGGTTAGGGTCAGTTTTAAACCTAGGTTTTGTGTTAGATTCAGAATAAGGGTCAGGGTTAGGGTTTGGGTTTGATTTAAGTTTAGAGCTAGAATGAGGGCTTGGGTTAGGACTGGTAGTAAAGTTAGGGTTTGGAGTAGGGTTAAGATTAGGGTTAGGACTAGGGTAGCAATAGGGTGAGGGTTTGTCTTAAGGTAAGGGATAGGGTTAGAGCTAGGGTTAAGACTAGAGATAGGGTTAGGATTAGGGCTAGGGTTAGGGTTAAAGCTAGGGTTAGGCCTTGGATTAGGGCTAGGTTTTGTGTTAGGTTTAGGGGTATGGCTAATGTAAAAACTGGCATTACAATTAGGGCTAGTTTAGGGTTAGGTTTAGGGCCAGGTGTGGTGTTAGGATTAGGTTTAAAGATAGGGTGATGTATAGAGCTAGGGTCAGTGTTAGGGTCAGAGTCAGGGTTAGTATTAGTTCAAAGGTTAGGGTTAGGACTTCAATTAGGTCTAGTGTTAGGGCTAGGTGTAGGTTTAGGCTATGGTTTATGTTAAGTGTTAGTGTCAGTGCTATGGCTCAGTTTGCTTGAGTGCTAGGGCTAGGGCTAGGGTTAGGGCTTGTTTTCAAATTAGTGTTAGGATTAAAGCTAGTGATACGGTATGGTTTAGGCTTATGGTTAGGGTTAGATTTAGAGTTAGGTTAAATCTAGGTTATGGCTAGGGTTTGGTCTAGGGTTTGGGTTATCATAAGGGATAGGGTTAGATCTAGTGCTAGGGCTAGGGCAAGAGTTAGAGTTAGTCTTAGGGTTAGGGTTTGGTAGGATTAGGGTTAGGGCTTTATTAGGGCTAGGTTTAGAGCTAGGGCTAGTATTGACGCTAAGCCTAGGTTTAGGGCTAGGGTTATGGTTATGGTTATGGTTAGGCATGATGTTATTGCTAGGTTTAGAACTAGGGCGAGGGTTAAAATTAGGGTTAGAGCTAGTGTTAGGGTTAGGGGTTAGGATTAAAGCTAAGTTTAGGGTAGGATTAGGGCTAGGGTTTGTGTTAGGGTTAGGGCTTCATTAGTTCTAGGGCTAATGTCAGGTCTAGGATTATGGTTAGAGATAGTTTGAGGGTTAGGTTTATGGCTAGGTATAATGTATGGGTTAGGTTAAGGTTTAGGGTAAGGTTTAGAGCTAGGGTCATTATTAGGGTAAGGTATAGGTTTCCAGGATTGATTAGGTTAATGTTAAAGGTTAAGGCTCAAATTAGCATTAGAGTTAGAATTAGGATTAGGTTTATGGATATAGTTATGTTTAGGGTTCAGGTTAGTTTTAGTGTAATGGATAGGTTTAGGGTTAGGAATAGGGTTACGATTATTGTAGGGTTATCATTAGGTTTAGGGTTAGGGTTAAGGTAATGATAGGATTAGAGCTAGGTTTAGGGCTAGGGTTATTGTTAGGATTAGGGCTAGGGTTAGTGTTAAGTTTTGGGTTATTTCAAGGATTAGGGTTAGCATTAGATTTAGGGTAAGTGTTAGATCTGGGTTTACAGTTATTGTTTGTGTTAAACTAGTGTTAGGGCTCTGATTAGGATAGGTTTTGGGTTAGGGTACTGCTAGGGTTAGGGCTACAGCTAATGTAAGTACTAGGGTTGCAATTAGGGCTAGTTTTTGGGTTAGGGTTAGGGCTAGGTCTAGTGTTTGGGTTCGGTTTAGGTTTTGGGTGATGATTAGCACTAGAGATAGTGTAAGGTCAGAGTAAGAGTCAGGGTTAGTTTTAGGGTTAGGGATAGGACTCAAATTAGAGCTAGGTTTAGGGCTATGTGTAGGCTTAGGTTTTGGTTTAGGTTAAATGTTAGGGTTAGGGCTATGGCTCTGTTGTGTTGTAGGGCTTGGGCTAGGTTAGGGCTAGTTTTAGGATTCGTGTTAGTGTTACAGCTTGTGTTCGTGAGAGATTTAGGCTTAGGTTTAGGGTTACATTTGGAGTTAGGATTAGATGTAGGATTAGGGCTAGGGCTTGGGTTAGGGCTAAGGTTTTGGGCAAGTTTTAGGGTTATGGTAAGGGTTGGGGATAGAACTAGGAATAGAACTAGGGTAAAAGTTAGAGTTAATCTTAGGGCTAGGGTTAGGTTAGGTTTAGGGCTAAAATAGGGCTAGGATTAGGTCTAAACTTTGTGCTAGTTTAGGCCTAGTTTTATGCTTAGATTTAGGTTTAGGGATAGGGTTAGGTTTAGGGGAGGGATGGTGTTACAGCTAGTGTTAGGGCTAGGTCAAAGGTTAGAATTATGGTTAGGGCTAGGATTATGTATTGGGTTAATAATAAGGTTAGGTTTAGGGCTAGAATGAGGGCTAGGGTTTGTTATAGGGTTATGGCAAGAATTAAGTCTAGGGCAAGTGTCAGGTCTAGGGTTATGGTTAGGAATAGATTGAGGGTTAGATTTATGGCTAGGCCTAGGATAAGGGTTAGGTTTAGAGCTGGGGGTATGATTAGGGTTAGAATCAGGTTTTGGATTCGGTTTAGGTTAGGGTTTAGGATTAGGGCTCAAATTAGCATTAGGGTTAGGGATATGGTGTGATAGGGTTAGGTTTAGGGTTCAGGTTTGATGTAGGGTAATAGATTCGGTTAGAGTTAGTGAAAGGGTAAGGTTTAGGCCTAGAGTTAGCATTAGAGTAAGGGTTATGTTTAGGGTAATGGAGAGTGTTAGTACTAGGGTTAGGTCAAGGGTTATGGTTAATATTACGGCTTGAGTTAGGTTAGGGTTAGGGTTATGCCCACGGATAGCATTAGGTTTAGGTTTAGGGTACAGTTTAGGGTTTGAGCTAGGATTAGCACTTGGGTGAATATTAGGTTTAGGGTTAGGTCTAGGTTATAGATACGGTTAGGGTCAAGGTTAGTGTTAGGATTAGGGCTAGGGTTATCATTAGGCTTAGGGTATTGGATAGGGTTTCATGTCGGGTTAGGGTGAAGGCTAGTATTAGTTTTGGGCTTAAGGTAGTGTTAGGGAGAGGTGTAGGGTTATGTTTTGTGTAATGTTTGGGGTTTGAGCTAGGGTTAGGTCTATGACAAGGTTTAGGTGTATGGCTATGTCTAGGGTTAGGGTTAGGCTAGATTTAGGGTTAGGGCTTGAGTTATCTTTAGGGTTAGGGTTACCGTTAGGGTAATGGATAGGGTTAGAGCTATAGTTATGGCTAGTGTTAAGATTAGGATTAGGGATAGTGTTAAGGTGAGGGTTAGGTTTAGGCCAAGGGTTAGTGTTAGCGTTAGGTTATATTTAAGGGTTCAGGATTGAGCTAAGATTTGCATTAGGACGAGGTTTAGGGTTAGAGTCAGGGTTAGGGTTAGGGCTAGGGTTAGCATTAGGGTTAGGGTTATGGTTAGGGTAATGTATAAAGTTAGTGGTAAGCTTTGGCTTATGGTTATGGCTAGTTTTAGCATTAGTGATATGGCTAGGTCTAGTTTAGGGTTAGGTTTTCTGTTAGAAAAAGGTTTTGAGCTAGGGTTTGTGTTAGGGTAAGGGTCAGTGTTTGGGTTATTGTTAGGTTTATGATTATGTCCAGCATTAGGACTAGGGTTAGGTCTAGGTGTAGAGTTACTGTTTGCATTAGGTTCAGGGATATTGGTAGGGCTAGTACTAGGATTTTGTTTAGGGCTAGGGCTAGAGTTATTGCTAGATGAATGATTAGGTGTATATCTAGGTCTAGTGTTAGGTTTAGGTATAGGTATAGGGTTACAGGTAGCACCAATGTTATGGGTCGGTTAGGGTTAGGGTCAGGTTTAGACATATGGTTAGTATTAGGGTCAGAATAAGGGTCAGGGTTAGATTTAGGGTTTTGGATAGGGATAGAGCTAGATGGAGAACTAGTGTTAGGACTAGTAATAGGGTTAGGTTTTGGGTTAGGCTAAGGATTAGGTTAAAACTCGGTAGCTTTATGGTTAGAGTTTGGCTTAAGGTAAGGGACAGGGTTAGTACTAGGGTTAGGGCTAGGCTTCGGGTGAGGGTTAGGGTTAGGGCTAGGGTTAGAGTTAAAGGTAGTGTTAGGGCTCGGATTAGGGATAGGTTTGGTGTTATCTTTAGGTCTACGGCTAATGTAAGAACTAGGATTACAATTGGTTCTAGTTTTAGGGTTATTGTTACGTCTAGGTCTAGTATTAGGTTAGCTTTGGGGTTAGGGTTATGTTTAGGATAATGGATAGGTTAGTGTTAGGGAATGTGTTTGGGTTAGGCTGAGGGTTAGCATTAGGGTTAGGGTTCGGATTAGGGTATTGGAGAAGGTTAGAGCTGGGTTAGGGCTAGGGTTTTTGTTAGGCTTAGGTTTAGGGTTAGTGTAAGAAATTAAGTTAGGGTTAGGTTTAGGGTAAGGGTTAGAGCTACATTTAGGGGTAGAGATAGGGTTAAAGCTACGGTGTGGTCTCAGAGTAGGGCTAGGTTTTGGGTTTTGTTAGGGCTAGTGTGAGTGTTATGGCTAATGTAAGAACTAGGGTTATGATTGGGGCTAGTTTTAGGGTTACAATTAGGACTGTCTAATTTTAGTTTTAGGTTTAAGTTTAGGGTGATGTTTTGAGCTATGATTAGTGTTAGGTTCAGAGTCAGGTTCAGGGTTAGTTTTCAGTTAGGGGTAGGACTTGAATTAGGGGTAGGCTTAGGACTAGATGTAGGGTTAGGATTTGGTTTAAGGTAAGGATTAGGGTTAGTGCTATAGCTCGGTTATGATTTAGAGCTAAGGTTAAGTTTATGGTAAGGGATAGGGTTAGAACTAGAAATAGGGCTAGGCAAGAATTAAATTTAGTCTTTAGGCTAGGGTTAGGATTAGGTTTAGGGCTAAACAAGGCCCAGGAATAGGTCTAGGATTAGTGTTACGGTTAGGCCTCATTTTAGGGCTATGTTTAGGGTTAGGTTTAGGGGAAGAGATGGGGTTACAGCTAGGTTTAGGGCTAGAGCAATGATTACAATTACATTTAGAGATAGGGTTAGGATAAGGTTAGTATTAAGGCTCGATTTGGTGTTATGATGAGGGCTAGGGCTTTTGTTAGGTTTAGGGCAAATTTTAGGGTTAGGGATAATGTCAGGTTTAGTTTTATGGCTAGGGGTAGTTATAGGGTTAGATTCATGGCTAGGTCTTTTATAAGGGTTAGGTTTAGGGTAAGGATCAAGTTTAGAATTAGGTGTTTTTTAAGATCAACTTCAGCTTTTGGTTAGGGGTTAGGTTAAGTTTTAGGGTTAGGGCTCAAATTAGAATTTGGGTTAGAGTTAGGTTTAGGGTAATGGATAGGTTTAAGTTTAGGATTCAGGTTAAGAGTAGGATAATGTGTATGGTTAGGGTTAGTTATAGGGTTAGAGTTAGGCCTAGGGTTAGCATTTGTGTTATGGTAATTGTTAGGGTAATGGATAGCATTAGAGCTAGGGTTAGGGCTAGTGTTTTGGCTAGGATTAGGGTAGTGTTAGGGTTAGGATTAGGGCTAGGGCTAGGGTTAGTTTTGGGGTTAGGTTTAGGATATAGGTTAGGTTTTGAACTAGGGTTACTGCTAGGGTGAGAGTTAGGTTTAGTGTTATGTCTAGGGTTAGATTTACAGTTAAGGTTAGGGTTAGAGTTAGGGTTAGGGCTGAGGTTAACTTTCAAGTTAGGTTAATTGATAGGATTAGATGTCAAATTAGGTTTGGAGGTAGTTTTAGGTTTAGGGTTAATGTTAGGGTTTGGGCTAGGTTTAGTTAGAGTATAATTTAAGATTTGATCTAGTGTTAGGCCTATGATGGGGGTTAGGTTTAGGGTTAGGTCTAGGATTAGGTTTACAGTTAGAGTTGGAGCTAGGGTTATTATTAGGTTTAGGGTTAGATTTATTGTAATTGCTAATTATAGAGATAGTATTAGGGCTAGTATTAACATTATGATTAGGGCTAGGGTTAGCGTTAGGTTTAGAAATAGGGCTAGGGTTATGTTTAGAGTTAGGGTTAGGGTTTTAGCTAGGTTTAGGTATAAGTTGAGGGTTAGGATTAGCGTGGGGGATACGATTAGGTTTAGGGTTATGTTTAGGTCTAGATTTAGGCCTAGGATTAGGGCTAAATTTTGTGTTGGGTTTAGAGCTAGAGTTAGGGCTATGGGTATATAAGGACTAGGGTTATGATTAGGGTTTTGGCTAGGTCTAGTGTTAGGTTTCTGTTTTGGTTAGGATCAGTTTTAAAGGTAAGTTGGTGTTAGTGTCAGGGTCTATATTTGGATTAGAATTAGGTTAGAGATAGAGCTTAAATTAGGATTGGTTAGGTCTTGATGTAGGGTTAGTGTTTGGATTAGGTTAAGGGTTATAATTAGGGCTAGGGCTAGGTTTTCGTTTTGGTCATGGGTGAGAGATATGGCTAGATTTATGATTAGGTTTATGTCTAGGGCTAGTGTCAGCATTAGGTTTAGATATAGGATTACGGGTAGGGCTAATGTTAGAGGTTGGTTTATGGTTAGGGTCAGGGATACATTTAGTGTTATGGTTATGGTTATAACTAGAATGATAGCTAGGATTAGGACTAGTAATAAAGTTAGGATTTGGGTTAGGATAAGGATTTGGGTTAGGACTAGGGTTAGCATTAAGGTTAGGGTTTGGCTTAGGGTAAGATATAGGGTTAGTGCTAGGGTTATGTTTAGGGCTAGTGTTAGGGTTAGGTTTAGGTATAGGTTTATTGCTGGTGCTTGTGTTAGTGTTAAGTTTAATTTAGGGTCAGGTTTAGATCTACGGTTACCGTTAGGGTCAGAATAAGTGTCAGGCTTGGCTTATGGTTAGAGCTAGAATGAGGACTAAGGTTAGGACTACTAATAGGTTTAGGGTTTGGGTTAAAGTAAGGATTAAGGTTAAGACTAGTGTTAACATTAGGTTAGGGTTAACTTAGGGTAAGAGATAGGGTTAGAGCTATGGTTAGGGCTATGTTTAGGGTTAGGGTTCGGGCTAGTGTTAGAGTTAGTGTAAGGGTTAAAGCTAAGGTTAGGTCTCAGTTTAGAACTAGGTATTGGTTAGAGTTAGAGATAGGTTTAAAGTTACAGCCAATGTACAGACAAGGGCTACGATGTGGGCTAGTTATAGGATTAGGGTTAGGACTAGGTCTAGTGTTAGGGTAAACTAACCAGAAAACTGACACTAGACACAATCCTAAATTTAACACTCAGCATAGCCCTAACCCTAACTCAAACCCTAAACATAACCATAAACCTAAACATAACCATAGCCCTAATGCTAACCCTAAACCAAAATCTAACCCTAACCCTAACCCTGTATCTAACCCTATATATTATCCTAACCCTACACCTAACCTTAATTATAACCCTAGCCCTAACCCTAACCCTAACACTAACTCTACCATAATCCTATCTCTAGACCTAACCCTAAAACTAACCCTCTCCCTAGCCATAATTCTAGCTCAAAACCGAACCCTTACACAAACCATAACCCTAAATCTGAACCTAATTCTAAACCTAACCCTAACCATAACTCAAGACCTATTCCTAACCTTAACCCTAGTTCTAACTTAAGCTCTAATCTGACCCACTACCATAACCATAACTCTTACCCTAATGCTACCCTAAGCCTAACACTTACCCAATTGCTGATGCTAACCTATCAATTACCCTAAACCTAACCTGAACCTAAACTAAACTCTATCATTACCCTAACTCTAAACCTAATGCTAATTCGAGCCCTAAACCTAAATCCTAACTTAAACAAAACCTTAACCTTGACGCTAACCTTAAAAATTTCCCTAGCTCTCAACCTGACCCTTACCCTAAGCCTAACCCTTACACTAGATATAGACCTAAACTTAACCCTAAAATTATCTTTAACCATAACCCTAGACTTGATATTAGCCGTAGCCCTAATCCTAGTTCTAATAAAACAAACAAACAAACAAAAACAATAAAATCCTAGCCCTCATCCTAGCCCTAAACCTAGCCTTAATCATAACCCTAACTCTATGTGTATTCCTATCCCTACTGTAGCCCTAACCCTACCTATAAACCTAGTTATAACACCATCCCTTATCCTAAACATAAACCTAACCATAACCCTATCGCTAGGCCTAAACTGAACACTAACTCTAGCCCTAATCCTGGCCTTAACTTAACCCTTATCCAAACCCTAACCCTAATCCTTGCCCTAAGACAAACTCTAACTCTCACACTAGCCCTAGTCCTAGTTCTAACCCTATACCTTACCGTAACTCTAAACCTAACCCTAACCTTATCCCTAATCCTTGCACTATCCTAAATCCTAGCCTAACCCTAGATCTAAGCCTAATTCTAAATATAACTGTAACCATAAGCCTAAGTCTAACACTAACAGTAGACTTAACCCTAATACTCATCATGAAACTAGTGCTAAATCTAACCAACCCTGGAACTAAAACAAAACCGAGCAATAGACATAACCCTAATCCTTAACTTAAAACAAACCCTAAGTTACACCTAGAACAAATCCTAGCCCTAATTCGAGTCCTAACCCTCATCTTAAAACTAACCCTGACCCTGACTTATACCCTAACACTCACCCTAGCTCTAAAACACCACTCTTAACTTAAACCAAACCCTAACAGTAAACCTAGCCCTAATTTGAGTCCTCATCCTAAAACTAACCCTGTCCCTCACTCCTACCTAACAGTAACCCTAGCTCTAAATTCATCATAACCTTAAACCTAACCATAAACAATAATCTTAAACACTAGCCCTAAATCTAACTAAATTGTAATCCTGATTCTTACATTATTCATTGCCCTAACCCTAGCCCTAATGCTAATACAAAAAATAGCCATGATCTGAGCCCTAAACCTAGATTTAACACTAACCCTAACCCTAACCCTACCCCTAACACTAGCTCTAACTCTATCCCTAAACCTAAGCAAAACCCTAACCCTAATAGTAACCCTAGACCTATCCCTAATCCTTAGGCTAATCAAAATCCTAACCCTATTAATAATCCTAACCCTAGCCCTCATTCTAGCTCTAACCTATCCCAAACCCTAACCCTAACCCTGACCCTTATTCTGACCATAACACTAATCCTAGGTATAAATCTGATTCTAACACTAGACCAAACCTTAACACTAGCCCTACCAGTAAACTTATACTAAACCTGACTCTACCACAAGCCCTAGACCTAAACCTAATCCTAAATGTATCCTTAACTCTAGCCCTAGAGCTAAACAAAAACCTAGCTCTAGCCCTAACAATAACCCTTAACCTAATGCAAAGTCTAACCCTACCCCTAGACATAAATCTAGTCCTAATTCTGTCTTTAACCTTAACCCTAACACTAACCTGAACACATACCCTGCATTTAACACTAAGCTAACTCTAAACCTGACCCTAATTGAAAATCTAAACCTAACACTAGACCTAGCCATAACCCTAACCCTCCAACTAGCCCTAATCATAATCCTAGCTCTTACATTACCCATAGCCCTAACCCTACACTGTGGTGAGCCATGTCTGCAGACCGTTGCTGCCATTAGAAGATGGCGCCGGTCTCCGTTGTAGATCTTGGTAAACAACTCCTTATTTGGGAGAGTTGGCGTGCTGTCCCTCAATACCCTATGAGAAACCCCACGTGGCAGCTTTTGATTGGACTTGAGTAAGCTTTATTAGGCTGTGTGTGGGTGCGTGGAGAGAGAGCGTGCTTGAGAGAAGACTAGAGTTAAGGCCTGAATAAACCGCTGAAAGAAGAATCCTATGTCGTGTCTTCCTTGCTGGCGAGGGGGTCGCGACAATTGGTGGCCCGGACGGGGAACCGAATACCTCTCAATCCCAGGATCCAGAACTTTCAGCGGTCAGGGTGGTGCACCGGTAAGTTCCCAGGTAAGTGGGAATCTGCAGAAAAATTAGCGGGTCGCTCCTCTGTAAAAGGAGAGAGCGGGGATTTTTTTGGACTTTCGCTTTATTTCTTTGCTTTCGCTTTCTGCATTAACGCAATGGGCGCCTCTGCTTCTAGCCCTATTCTGTTAGCCCTGGATGGACTGCTACGATCTAAAGGTTTAAAAGTTAAACAGAGTACTTTGCAGATGTTTTTAAAACAAGTAGATCTAGCGGCCCTGTGGTTTGCTTACTCGGGCAGTCTCACGACCCCCAGCTGGGAAAAACTAGGTAGGGATTTATATTTTGCATAAAACAAGGGACCCTCGAAGGTGGGGTGATCCCCTTATGGAAGTTAGTAAGGGGTTGTTTATCTGACAGTAGATGTCAGGATGCCCTAACCAAAGGACAGGAGGTTCTTGAACAATTACATGAGGAGAGGTCTGAGGGAGCTGAAAGTATTAAGAGTGGGGGAAGTGATAGAGATGATAAACGTTCAAGTCAGCCAAAGACTAGACTTTATCCAGATTTGACTGAATTGAAAGCCGTTGAGGAAGACAGTAGTTCAGACAATGAGGAAGTATTGGAATTGCTACAACGGCAAGCTAGAGAGAAAAGGGGAAAAGGTGAAACTAAAGGGTGAGGTGATCCCCGTAAGGCTGTCTACACAGAATATAAGTACCCAAAGACAGATGTGGGATATGAGGAAGAGGGTGAGGATGATTTGGAGATTCCTCCTGACCCTCCACCCTATCCTAACCCAGGACTCAATAGGACGTTTCATGCAAAAACATGGAGAAAGGTTCATTCGGACATGGGTCTAGCATTCCCTGTGTTTCAAGATGCCAATCGGGGGTGATATCATGAACCCCTTGACTTTAAAATTGTCAAGACATTGGCTGAATCAGTCCAAACCTATGGTGTGGATGCTGCATTTACACTTACCCAGGTGGAGGGCCTTTCTCGCTTTTGTATGACTCCGTCTGATTGGGCGAGCCTGGTGCATGCCTGTGTTTCTCCAGGAAAGTATCTGGATTGGAGAGCATTTATGTTAGAGGGGGCAGTAGAGCAGGTGGCCCAAAACCATGCAGCGGGACGCCCTGCCTGGGATAAGGACATGCTTTTGGGACAGGGCAGATTTGCCAATCAACAAACAGGGTACCCACAGGAAGTATGTGAGCAAATCAACAACATCTGCATCCGAGCCTGGAAGTCCTTGCCTAACAGAGGGGAAGTATCTGGTAATTTAACTAAGATCATCCAAGGCCCCACAGAGCCTTTTTCTCACTTTGTGGCTCGGATGGTAGATGCAGCGGGGAAAATATTCAGGGACCCTGATAGAGCTATGCCTTTGATCAAACAACTTGTTTTTGAACAATGTACTAAGGAATGCAAAGCAGCTATAACCCCATATAAAAATAAAGGAATAGAGGCATGGATGAAAGTCTGTAGGGAAATAGGTGGGCCACTTACTAATGCAGGGTTGGCTGCTGCTGTTCTCCAGCTAACCCGAAAGCCACCCCCTCATACAGGAAAGTGCTTTAGATGTGGCCAGGAGGGACATTTTAAGCGTGATTGTCCCCAAACATGTCAGTTACAGGACAAAAAGGGGTCATCCTCAATTGTTCGACAGCCGGGACTATGTCCTCATTGCAAAAAGGGTAAACATTGGGCTAATGAATGCAGATCAGTCAAGGATATCCATGGACAGCTAATATCAGATAGACAGGTGCCAAAAAACGGCCGGAAGGGCCCTCGACCTCAGGGCCCGCAAATATATGGGGCAATGGAGAATGGGACCATGGAGAGCGAAACATGGCCATCTCTACGACATCCCAAAGACCGCGGAGAACCACTACAGGTGCCGCAGGACTGGACCTCTGTTCCGCCTCCAGACTCGTATTAACACCAAAAATGGGAGTCCAATTGG
The DNA here is from genome assembly GCF_021218885.2 of Marmota monax. Classification (NCBI taxonomy): domain Eukaryota; kingdom Metazoa; phylum Chordata; class Mammalia; order Rodentia; family Sciuridae; genus Marmota; species Marmota monax. Next base: position 28,215 of record NW_026694010.1, on the reverse strand, counting down.
TGGAAACTGACTTTAAACGACCTTTGCCACCTGGTACTGTAGGGTTGTTAGTGGGGCATGCTTCTTCCGCTTTACAAGGCCTTTACATCTTCCCTGGAATTATTAATCCGGATACAATAGGAACAGTAAAGGTTATGGTAGAAGCTCCAAAAGGTATTGTGTCCATCTCCCCAGGAGACCGGATTGCTCAATTGTTAATTTTACCCAGTCTACACACCCGTTTTCCTGCTGGCTCCCATTTGAGATTAAATGAGAAGATTGGAACTACGGGGGGAAATTGTGTATTTTTGTCCTTAGAAATGAATGACCGTCCCACATTAAAATTAACTATAGAAGGCAAATCAATTTTAGGATTACTGGATACTGGAGCAGATCGTAGCATAATAGCAATGAAGGACTGGTCAAAGGGGTGGCCAGTGCAACTCTTGAATCAATCGCTGAGGGGTTTAGGATATGCTCAAGCTCCACAAGTCAGCTGTAGACATCTATCATGGAAAGATTCTGAAGGACATTCTGGCATTTTTCAACCATATGTACTTGATCTTCCAATCTCCCTATGGGGACGTGATCTTATGAAGGACATGGGGTTTCAACTTAGTAATGAATACTCAGCAGTTGCCCAAAAGATAATGCAAGACATGGGATATAGACCAGGTCTTGGATTAGGTAAAAATTTACAGGGACGTAGACGTCCCATACAATCAATACCAAACCTTAACAGACATGGGTTGGGTTTTTCTTAGGGGCCACTGAGGATCAGGTGCCCATTACCTGGAAATCAGGGGAGCCAGTATGGGTGCCTCAGTGGCCACTCTCCTCTGAGAAACTGACTGCAGCACATGTTTTAATTCAAGAACAGTTAAAGTTAGGACATATAAGGCCATACACTTCTCCTTGGAATACACCCATATTTGTCATTAAAAAAAAAGACTGGAAAATGGCGGTTGCTGCATGATTTACGGGCTATTAATGCTCAAATGCAACTCATGGGATCTATTCAGAGAGGGTTGCCTTTGCTTTCTACTATCCCTAAAAATTGGCCAGTGATATGTATAGATATTAAGGATTGTTTCTTTTCCATCCCATTGCATCCTCTAGATTCAGAACGTTTTGCTTTCACCTTGCCTTCGTGTAATCACAAGGAGCCTGATCAGAGGTTTGAGTGGTAGTTCTGCCACAGGGCATGTCAAATAGTCCTACCATGTGTCAAATGTTTGTAGGTGCGACTATTGCTCCACTCAGACAAAAATATCCATCATTAAGGTGTGTACATTATATGGATGATATTTTGTTAGCAGCAAAGACCCAATGTATGCTGGAGGCCGCTTATACTGATTTAATACATTTGCTACAGTTGAAAGGCTTGCTTATTTCACCTGATAAGGTACAGATAGGGGACTCCATTAATTATCTTGGTGCTACTATCTCTTGTAAAACTATCACACCCCAAAAGATAACTCTGAGGACTGATAAATCACAGATGCTAAATGATTTTCAAAAATTATTGGGTGATATAAATTGGATTAGAAGCTACCTACATATTCCCAATGTTGAATTAAAACCTTTGTATGAAATTCTTAAAGGTGATTCAGATCTTACTTCCCCTCGACATCTTACTGAGGAAGCCAGGTCAGTGTTGGTTAAAGTGGAAGAGGCTATACAACATGCTAGCCTTTGTAGGTTTCAAGAGGATAAACCTCTCCAACTATGTGTGCTCGCCACTGTGTGACAACCTACTGGAGTTTTATGGCAAGATGGTCCTTTACTGTGGATACATCCACGTATGTCCCCTGTAAAATCCCTTGAGTATTATCCTGATGCAGTTGCTTCCTTAGATATGTTAGGGATACAACAAAGTGTACAATTTTTTGGTTTATCTCCAACGTCTGTGATTGTTCCTTATACATGTCAACAAATTCTGGTCTTATGTGCTAACTTGGATAATTGGGCTATATTATGATGCTCTTTTCCAGGAGAGATAGATAATCACTATCCATCACATCCTCTTATTACATTTATTAAGGAATATCCTGTCATTTTCCCTAAAATCACTTCTTCCACGCCTATTCCAGGAGCTGCAAATATCTTTACAGATGGATCTAAGACTGGTATTGGAGCTTATGTGATAAATGATCAACCTCCTATCCAACATCAGTTTGCTCCTGGTAATCCACAATGGGTGGAGCTGCAAGTTGTCATAAAAGCTTTTGAACAATGTCCATTTCCTTTTAATTTAATCTCAGATTCTGTTTATGTAGTTCAAGCTTTAAAGGTGTTGGAAGCAGTGGGTCCCATACACACATCAGGGGTAATGTCTTCCCTTTTTCTCCATCTTCAAACATTGATTTGGAATCGTTCCACCTGTTTTTACCCCTTGCATATTCAAGCCCACACAGGTTTACCGGGTGCTCTTTCTGCGGGCAATGCCCAGGCAGATCTTGCTACTCGTCCTTCTTGGGTGTTCCCTATTTCCTCCTTAGATCAAGCTAGAAACTTTCATAGTAAGTTTCATATTAATGTACAAGCACTCCAGAAACGTTTTACCATCTCCCGTGCTGATGCTCAACAGATTGTGTTGGATTGTCCTAATTGTGTGATTTTACATCATCCTCCCTCTATAGGCGTAAATCCTCATGGTTTACGGCCTTTAACTATATGGCAAATGGATGTTACTCATGTTCCTGACTTTGGTAAACTTAAATATGTCCATGTATCTGTAGATACTTGTTCTGGCATTATCTATGCTTCTGCTTTGTCTGGCGAAAAAGCTGGAAATGTTATCACACATTGCTTGGATGCTTGGGCATCCTGGGGATTACCACAGTCCATTAAGACGGACAATGGTCCAGCATATACTGGGCGACAATTTTCTTCCTTTTTCAGCCAGATGGGTATCCAACTTGTCCATGGTTTACCTTACAATCCACAAGGCCAGGGCATTGTAGAGTGCGCTCATAAGACTCTAAAAGAGATGTTACTAAAACAAAAAGGGGGAATTGGCTTAGGCCACTCCCCAAAAGAGCGCCTCTCCCTGGCTCTATTTACTATCAATTTTTTAAATCTGGACATCCAAGGGCGCTCTGCTGCAGATAGGCATTGTTTGCCCTCTGCCCCGAATTTTGGGTATGTTAAGTGGAAAGATGTCCTTTCCAGACAATGGTATGGGCCTGATCCCGTGCTGGCATGGGCATGAGGTTCTGTCTGTGTTTTCCCACAGGACCGAGCGGAACCGGTGTGGATCCCTGAACGACTAACGAGAAAAGTCTCGAAGACAACTGACCAACAACGGGGGACCCTACAAGAGTCCAACGATGAGACCCTTCATTCTGCTGAGAATCCTGGCCCTATCACAGATGATGATGGTCCAGATGTTACCGATGCAGTGGTGGGCGGTAGCTCGGACATGGCCGATGCCGATGCCGGTCCATAAAAATTCTAGTGTCCTCCCCACTCTTTTTTCTACTTCATGTGAGATGTCTGCCCCTGTGTCTCCCCTAGAGGAGACGGGGAACAGGTTTTCAACCTTTCTCGTGTTAATCTCACGGGAACTTTCTGCTTCAGTTTCTTGAGAACCCGTTGTATTCGCTTACAGCGCAACAATTTGACCAATTGGGAGGACCCCTTACAGAACAGTAGAGTCTCACTGGGAACCTTGGCTGTGGTGCTTAGCCTAGTGAGTAGTGGGAAAAGTGAGGGCTCAGGAGAGACTACAAATTCGACCGAAATGAATATCACCACTTTGGCTATAACTTCCCAGGTGTCACTCCCGGTGGCTTTTTCTAAAGCTAGTAATGCCACTTATTTTAAGGCCTCTCCTTATTGTACCCCATACTATTCTTTCCCCCCGACATTCATGCCTTGTCAAGATCATTCTTGGGAGAAGCGCCAAGTTGCTGTGGGTTTCTCTCTTTCCCCTTCTCTTAAAAGGTATTTGTATAACTCTTCCAAGGCTAATTCCACTACAGGAACAGGCTGGTCTTGGTTTCAATGGTTGATTTCCAATGAAAAGGGGGCCACAGCCAATGTCTCTGCTCTGGCTCAATTGAAAGGAGTCCAGAGTTGGCTGTTTAATGTGTCTGGCTCTGTACAGGACACTGATAATGGTAGGAGGCTTAAAAACATTTCATACAATTCTCAGGTGTCCAATGCTACACTACCCCCTGCAGCAGTCTGTCTTCATTCTCCGTTTCTGTTCCTTTTGATCAATGGTATCAATACTACAGAATTGGATATGATTGACTCTTCTAATTGTACATGTGTCTTGTCTGAGTGTTGGAATGGATCCTGGAGCACGGCAGTTGTTATGAAGGTCCTGACTTTCGTCCCGATTCCAGTTATTGCGGATCCGGACTCCTTCCCTATTATTGAGGTGCTCAGGAGCCGTAGGGATTTTGGAATCATGGCAGCTATTGTGACAGAGGTCGCAATGTCTGCTGCTGCAGCAGTCACTGCTGGAGTGGCCATGGCTAGTCAAGTGCAGACTGCAGCCACGGTTAATCAGGTCATCCAACAAACTTCCAGCATTTTAGAGTCTCAAAGTAAAATCAATCAACATATTTTATCAGGAATTTTGGCCATTAATCAAAGGGTGGATCTCCTCCAAGCTCAGATTGAGGAATTGTCAGACCTAGTACATTTGGGTTGTGTTGATCATCGTGCACATCTATGGATAACATCTCTCAGATTTAATGATTCCAGAAATACCTCTCAAATCATCGGACAGTACCTGGCCGGAAACTGGTCCATGGAAGCAGAGAAGTTGATCCAGACCCAACTGACACAAATTGCCATGTTGAACAACACTCGTGTGGACCCTGTGACATTGGGCCAATTTACGAATTGGCTGTCTTCTGCTTTTTCTTTCTTTAAGGAATGGGTGGGAGTAGGCATTTTTGGAGCGATATGTTGTTTTGGGGTTTTCCTTTGTCTGTGGCTTTTCTGTCGCCTAAGAGCTCGCCATAGCCAATAAAAGGCTATGATCGTCCAGGCTTTTGCAGCCCTAGAGAATGGTGTCTCTCCACAAGTTTGGCTTGCGCAACTTAAGCAATGATTTCCTGGGTTTTGGCCATTGCACCCCAAGTCATCTTTGACATTGCACTGGGTTTGGCATGCCCTCCTCTTCCTGCCTTCCCAGTTTTGGAAGGCCCATGCACTCTGCAGGCCTTGTTGCCATTGCACACATGTGGGCTTCCATGCTGGTGCTGCACTTTATGCTTTGGACCCTTCGTTTTCTCAGAGGCTGAGGGATGGTGTTGCCACTTCCAACCTCATAGTCACTGACCGGCTACTTGTAAAATCCCCTTTCTTTTTCACCGTCATCACGATGCAGGATGCAAGGCAAGGCACTGCACTTGAGTGATCCGGTCGCCGGACCTCAAGTGAAGCATGTCCTATTGCATACGGGTTTGGCGTCCACGCCCCGTCCCACGAAAAAAGGGGTCGGCTGATATGGTGTCAGATCTAGGGAAGGTGCCTCCTTGGGACTGAGCCATACATTGCAGCCATGTTTGCACAGTGGGATAGGACCTCTACTTTCGCCTGCATTGTTTTTTAAGAGATAAGGAGGAACTGTGGTGAGCCGTGTCTGCAGACCGTTGCCGCCATTAGAAGATGGCGCCGGTCTCCGTTGTAGATCTTGGTAAACAACTCCTTATTTGGGAGAGTTGGCGCGCTGTCCCTCAATACCCTATGAGAAAATCCCACGTGGCAGCTTTTGATTGGACTTGAGTAAGCTTTATTAGGCTGTGTGTGGGTGCGTGGAGAGAGAGCGTGCTTGAGAGAAGATTAGAGTTAAGGCCTGAATAAACCGCTGAAAGAAGAATCCTGTGTCGTGTCTTCCTTGCTGGCGAGGGGGTCGTGACACTACACCTTAACCTAACAAAACCTAGAGAGAATCCTAGGCCTAAACCTAGCCCTAGGTGTAACACTCACCCTAAACCTAGCCCTAATCCTAACCCTAACTGTAGCCTTAGTCCAAATTTACTCAATGCCTAACTCTTGCCATAAATATAAACTTAGACTTATCCCTAACTATAACACTAACCCTATCCCTAAGCCTAAACTTAACCCTATCCCTAAACCTAGCTCTGAACATAAACATTACCCTAACCCTAACCCTATTGATAACCCTAGCCATAACCCTAACCCTAACCCAAAGGTCTGGGGTTACAGTTATGGATACATTTAGTGTTAGGTTTATGGCTTGGACCAGTGTAGGGGTTAGGTTTATACTAAGGGTCAGTTTTAGAGCGAGGGTTATTATTAGGGTCAGGATCAAGGTGAGGGTTTGATTTAAGTTAGGGTTTAGGTTTAGGGCTTGATTTATCATTAGGGTTTAAGGTTAAGGTAATGAAAGGGTTAGGTATAGGGTTTAGGTGTGGTTTAGTGTAATGGATATGGTTAGGGTTAGGCCTAGGGTTACTATAAGAGTTATTATTAGGGTAATGAATAGGGTTAGACCTAAGATTAGCTGTAGGGTTATGTATAGAATTAGGGCTTTTGTTTGGATTAGGGTTAGGATTAAGGTGTGGTTTAGTGCAATGGATAGGGTTAGGGTGATGATGTTTAGAGCTAGGTTTAATGTTAGGGTCAGACTCAGAGTCCAGATTAGTTTTCAGGTTAGGTTTAGGACTTGAATTAGAGATAGGTATAGGGCTATGTATAGGGTTAGGGTTTGGTTTATGTTAAGTGTTAGGGTTATGATTTGGTTTTGTTTTAGGGCTAGGGGTAGAGTTAGGGCTAGTTTTAGGATAAATTTTAGGATTAGGGCTAGTGTTAGTGTGAGGTTTAGGCTTAGGTTTAGGGTTAGATTTAGAGTTAGGGTTAGATATAGGCTTTGAGCTAGTGGTAAGAGTAGGGCTAGGATTAGGGCTAAGTTTAGGGCTAGTTATAGGGTGATGGTAAGGGATAGGTAGGGCTGGGATTAGGACTAGGGTTAGTGTTAGGGGAAGGCCTAGATTCAGGGCTAGGGTTTGTGTTAGAGTTAGGGATAGGGTTAGGTTTAGGCTAAAGGATGGGATTATAGCTACTTTTTAGGACTAGAGTGAGGATTCGATTTAGGGTTATGGTTAGGGATAGGTTTATGATTAAGGTGAGGTATATGGCTAGAATGTGGGCTAAGGTTTGTTTTAGTATTTGGACTAGGATTAGAGCTAGAGCTATGTCTAGGGTTAGGGTTAGGGTAGATTTAGGGTTAGGGCATGGGTTATCATTAGGGTTAGGTTTAGGGTTAGGGTAATGGGTAGGGTTAGAGCTAGAGTTTTGGCTAGGGTTAAGGTTAGGATTAGGGCTAGGGTTAAGGTGAGGGTTAGGTTTAGGCCAAGGGTTAGTGTTAGCATTAGGTTATATTTAAGGGTTCAGGATTGAGCTAAGATTTACACTAGGACAAGGTTTACGGTTAGAGTCAGGGTTAAGGTTAGGGCTAGGGTTAACATTAGGGTTAGGGTTATGGTTAGAGTAATGTATAGAGTTAGAGGTAGGCTTTGGCTTATGGTTAGGTCTAGTTTTAGCGTTAGTGATATGGCTAGGTCTAGTTTAGGATTAGGTTTTCTGTTAGAAAAAGGTTTTGAGCTAGGGTTTGTGTTAGGGTAAGGATCAGTGTTTGGGTTAGGGTTAGGTTTATGAATAGGTCCAGCATTAGGACTAGGGTTAGATCTAGGGGTAGATTTAGTGTTTGGGTGTGGTTAAGGGTTATTTTTAGGGATAGGGCTAGGTTTTTGTTTAGGGCCAGGGCTAAAGTTATCGCTAGATGAAGGATTAGGTGTAGATCTAGGTCTAGTGTTAGGTTTAGGTATAGGTATAGGGTTACAGGTAGCACCAATGTTAGGGGTCGGTTAGGGTTAGGGTCAGGTTTATACCTATGGTTAGTATTAGGGTCAGAAAAAAGGGTCAGGTTTAGATTTAGGGTTTTGGGTAGGGATAGAACTAGATTGAGAGCTAGTGTTAGGACTAGTAATAGAGTTACATTTTGGGTTAGGCTAAGGATTAGGTTAAAACTAGGTAGATTTAGGGTTAGAGTTTGGCTTAGGGTAAGGGACAGGGTTAGTGCTAAGGTTAGGGCTAGGGTTAGGGCTAGGCTTAGGGTGAGGGTTAGGGTTAGGGCTAGGGTTAGAGTTGAAGGTAGTGTTATGGCTCTGATTAGGGATAGGTTTGGTGTTATTTTTAGGTCTATGGCTAATGTAAGAACTAGGGTTACATTACCCATAGCCCTAACCCTACACCTTAACCTAACAAAACATAGAGTGAATCCTAGGCCTAAATCTAACCCTAGGTGTAACACTCACCCTAACCCTAGCCCTAATCCTAACCCTAACTGTAGCCTTAGTCAAAATTTACTCAATGCCTAACTCTTGCCATAAATATAAACTTAGACTTATCCCTAACTATAACACTAACACTATCCCTAACCCTAAACTTAACCCTATCCCTAAACCTAGCTCTGAACATAAACATTACCCTAACCCTAACCCTATTGATAACCCTAGCCATAACCTTAACCCTAACCCTAACCGGAAAGTAACCCTAGACCTAACACTAAACCTAACACTTGCCATATCCCTAACTCTAGCTCAAACCCTATCCTGTAGTAGAAACCTACAGGATTTAGCATTTAGCCTTAACCTTAACCCTAAAACTAAATCAAACCCAAACCTAAACCTAAACTTACATCTAACCATATCCATTACCCTAACCCTTATCCTAACCCTAATGATAAACATAGCGCTAACCCTAACCCTAAACCCAAACCTACCATAATCTTATCCCTAGACCTAATGCTGAACCTAACCCAAAACTTAGCCCTTGCCCTAACTCTAGCTCAAAACCTAATTCTAATGGTAAACAAACCGTAGCCCAAACCCTAACCCTAATCCTAGCCCTAATCCTAACCATAACCATAGCCCAAACCCTAGCTCTAACTCTATCAATTACCCTAACCATAACTTTAAACCTAATGCTAACCCTAGCTCTAATAACTTTAAATCTACCTTTATCCCTAGCTCTGATTCTAACCTGAACCCTCAACCTAGCCCTAACACTTACTAAATCCATGAGCTTTACCCTTAACCTAATGGTAAGAAAAAAACTAAGCCTAACACTAACCCTAAACCTAGCCCCAACGCTAATACTAACCCTAACCCTTGACCTAAACTTAACCTAACTCTAGCCTTAGCACTAACCCTAGCTTAAACCCTAACCCATATCCTAATCTTAACCCTAACCCTAACCCTAGCCTTAACCATAACCCTATCCATAACTCTATCCCTAATCCTAAACATAATCCTAGCCCTAACCATAGCTCTAAATTGATCAATTACCCAAAAAATAACCATAAACCTAATAACCATAGACCTAAAAATAACCTAGGCCTAACCCTAACCCTATCCATTAACCTAAACCTAACATGAACCCTAAACCTAGCCTGAATCCAAAACCTAACCCTATCCCTTACACTAACCCTAACTCTAACCCTAATGCTAATTTGAGTGCTAACCCTAAACCTCAACCTAATCGAAACCCAAAACCTGACCTGACCATTATAATACCCCTAGATCTAAACCTGAACCTTACCCTAAACCTAACTCTGAATATAGACCCAGCCATAAACCTTACCCTAAACCTATCCCTAACTGTAACCCTAGAACTGATATTATCCCTAGCCCTAATTCTTGCCATAACCCTAATACAAATGCTAGCCCTCATTCCATCCCTAAACCTAGTCTTCATCCTAACCCAAACCCTAACTCTACCCCTATCCCTAATTTTATCCCTCGCCCTATATCTGAACCTAAATATAACCCCAAACCTTCCCCTAAATCTAACCCTAACTCTAACCCTAGATTTAACACTTACATTAAACCTAGACCTGATCCTAGCCCTAATTTAGCCCTAACCCTAATCCTAACACTAGCACTAATACTAATTATAACTATTGCCCTAGCCCTATTCCTAGTTCTAACCATATCACTTACCATAACCCCAATACTTGCTCTACCATTAGCCCTAAACCTAGCCCTACCACTAACCCTAGATCTAACCATAACTCTAAAACTAACCCCAACCCTAAACATAAACCTCAGAATAAATCTAGCCCTAACAGTAACTCTAATCCTAAAACTAGCTCTAACCTAGTCCTAGCCTTAAAAAAAAAATTGAGCTATAGCCCTAACTCTAAACCTTAACCTAAACCAAAACCTAACCTTGACCCTAATTCTGACCCTAACACTAACTATAGCTCTCAGATCACCCTAAAATTATACCTAACCCTAAAACTACACCTACCCCTACCCCTAACTCTAAAAGTAGCCCTAATCAGAACCCTAGTTCTTACGTTAGTTGTAGCCCTAATCTTAGACCTAACCTAACTCAAAACCTAGCACAAATCTGAGCCCTACACCTGTTTTAATCCTAACCCTAACCAGAGCCCTAACCATTACCCTAAACCTAACCCTAACACTAAAATTTGCCCTAAACCTAAACCTAACCCTAGCCTTAATACTAACCATAATCTTAGCCCTAAACCTAGCTCTAAACCTATCCATTACCCTAACCATAACCCTAACCCTAATGCTAATTTTAGGATAAACCTAATCCTATCTCTAACCCTAACTTTGTCCATTACCCTAAACCTAACCTGAAACCTAAACTTAACCATAAACATTACCCTAACTTTAATACTAACCCTAATGCTAATGAAAGCCCTGATCCTAATCCTTAATCTAACTCAAACCTTAATCATGACAGTGACACTAATAATAAACCTGTCTATATACCTGACCCTAACCCTCAACCTAAACCTTACACTAGAACTAGCCATAAACCCAAACCTAAAACTAGCCCTAAACATAAACCTAGACCTGACTTAGCCCTAGCACTAATTCTAACCCAAACACTAACACAAAACTGAAACCTAATCCTAGCCCTAAACCTAGCCTTCATACTAACACTAACCCTAACCCTTGCCCTAACCCTATTTTGTACCTCGTCCTAAACCTAGCTATAACATCATACCTTACACTAATCCTAACCCTAACCCTAACCCTAAACGTAGGCCTAGCCCTAACACTAATCCTAGCGCTAATCCTAGCACAAATTTACTCCTAAACATAACCCTAACTGTAAACCTAACCCTAACTCTCACCCTAGCATTAACCCTAGTTCTAAATCTATCCCTTACCATAACACAAACCCTAGATCTTAACCAACCGCAACCCCATTCCTACTTTCGCCCTAGCCCTATACCTAAACCTAACCTTAACCTCAGTCATACCCTAATCCTTAGTCTAAACCTCACCCTAACACTAGCCCTAACCCTAATGCTAATTGGAAAAATAGCTCAAACGCTAGACCTAGCACTCAAACAAAACCGTGTCATAGGCTTAATGCTAATTCTTAACCTAAACTAAAACCTAAGCTTATACCTACCCCTAACCCCAGCCCTAATTTGAGTCCTAACCCTAACTCTAGAACTTACTCTGACCCTGACTCAGACCCTAAAAATAACCCTAGCTCTAAACATCACACTACACCTAGCCCTACCCCTAACCCTAAAACTAGCCCTAATTGTAACACCAGTTCTTACATTAGCCATAGCCCTGTGCTAACAGAAAAGCTAGCTCTAATCTGAGACTTAAACCTAGCTTTAAACCTAACCCTAAACAAAACCTAGACCTATAACTAACCCTAGCTGTAACCCTATTCCTTACCCTAAAAAAATCTTCACCCTAAGGCTACCCTAGTCCCAACCCTAATCCTTAGCCTAACCCAAAACATAACACTATTACTAGTCCTAAACCTAGCCCTCATTCTAACTCTAACCTTAACCCAAATCCTAACCCTAACCCTGACCCTTAATCTGATCCTAACTCTAACCCTAGGATTAAACCTGACTCTAACCCTAAACTGAACCCTAAAAATAGCCGTATGGGTAACCCTATACCTGAACCGAACCCTAACACTCGACCTAGACAAAAACCTAATCCTAAATCTAGACATAACTCTAGATCTAGACCTAAACAAAAACCTAGCCTTAGCCTCACAATAACCTTTAACCTAACCCAAAGAATACCTCTACCTCTAGACCTAAACCGGCCATAACCCTAACCCAAACACTGTCCCTTTCTGTAACACAAACCCTAGCTCTGAATTTTATGCAAACCCAAAATCTAGCCATAACCCTAACAATAGACCTAGCCATAACCCTAACTCTAGGTCTTACATTACATATAGCCCTAATGTTAGCCCCAAACCTCACACAAAACCTAGCTCTAAGCGTAACCCTAACCCTAACCCTAGACCTAACCTTAACACTAACTATTGCCTTGACCCTAACCCTAGCTCAAACACTAACCTTTGCCCAAATATAAATCTAGGCCTAAACCTGACCCTAACCCTAACCCTAGTCCTAATCCTAACCATAACCAAGGCCAAACCCTAGTTCTAAATTTATCCATTACCTTAAACATAACCCTAACCTTAAAGCTAAACCTATCTCTAAACTTAATCCTAACCCTAAACCTAGATGTTACACTAAACCTATCCATTGCCATAGCCCTAACCATAGCTCAAATCCTAACACTTACCCTAAAACTAAACCTAAGACTAACCCTAGGCTTAACCCTGACCCTAACCCTAGCCCTAATCCTAACCATAACCCTAGCCCTAAACCTATCCATTACCCTAAACATAAGCCTAATGCAAATGCTAACCCAAGGCCTAACTCTAAACCTATCTCTAACACTAATCCTATACATTTCCTAAACCTACCCCAAACACTAAACCTAACCTTATTAATTACTCTAACCCAATTCCTATCCCTAATGCTAAATCAAGCCCTAAACCTAAACCATAACCTAAACCAAACTCTAAACAAGACACTTACCCTAACTATACACCTAGCTTTAAACCGCACCATTTCCCAAAAACTAACCCTTATAATAGACCTAGCCATAAACCTAACCTTAACACTATCCCTAAGCGTAACCCTAACTGACATTAGCTATAGACCTAATTCTCGCCCTAAACCTAACACAAACCCAAGCCCTCATCCAAGCCCTAAACCTAGCCTTAATCCTCACCTTAAACCTAACACTAGCCCAATCCCTAATTTCAACCCTCGCCCTAGTTCTGAACCTATGTATAACCACATCCCTTCCCCTAACCCTAACCCTAACCTGATCCAACACTAACACTAAAACTAACCCTAACCCTAACACTAATCCTAGCTCTAATCCTTGCCCTAATTTAGTGCTAATCATAACCCTAACTCTAACCCTACCCATAAGACTAACTCTAACTCTTGCCCTAGACCTATTTCTAGTACTAACTCTATCTGTTATCATAACCCTAACACTACCCCTAACCTAACACCTAAACCTAGCCCAAATCCTAACCCTAGATCTAAACATAACTCTAAATATAACCCTAAACCTAAGCCTGAACCTCACCCTTCCACTAGCCCTAACACTATCGCTAATCCTAAAACTAGTTCTAAACCTAGCTGTAGCTCTAAAACAAAACTGAGCCCTAGCCCTAACCCTAACACTAACCTAACTCTAACCTCAGACCTGATATTAGACCTAGCCCTATTTCTTGCCTTAACCTTAACACAAAACCTAACCTTACACCTACCCATAACTCTAGCCTTATTTCTAGTGTTATCCCTAACCCTAAAACTAACACTGACCTTGACTTTGACCCTAACACTAACCCTATTTCAAATCATCACTCTTATCATAACCTAACCCTAACACTAGACCTAGCCCTATCCCTAACTCTAAAAGTAGCCCTAATCGTAACCCTAGTTCTTATATTAGCCATAGCCCTACCTAAACCTAACCTAATCTAAAACCTAGCCCTAACCCTAACACTAGCTTTAACCCTAACTTAACTCTAAACCTAATCCTAACCTTAGCCTTAATCCTAACCATAACCTTAGCACTAACTCTAGCTCTTATCCTATCAATTACCTTAACCCTAATCCTAACCTAATACTAATCCTAGAATAACCCTAACTCTATCCATAACCCTAACCCTATTCATTACCATAAACCTAACATGAACACTAAACATAACCATATCCATTATCCTAACACTAAACATAATCTAACCTAATTTGAGCCCTAACCCTAAACCTTAACCTAAACAAACCCTAACCATTACGCTGACCCTAATAATACCCCTATCTCCAAAAGTGACCCAAACCCTCAACCTAACCCATACACTATACATCGCCATAAACCTAACCCTGAAACTATCCCTAACCATAACCCTAGACTTAACATTAGCCCTAGGCCTAATGTTAGCCATTATGCTAAAAAAAAAAAATCCCTAATCCTGGCCCTAAACCTAGCCTTAATCCAAACCCTAATCCTATCACTAGGACTAACCCTAAAGTGAAAACTCACCCTAGCCCTTAAACTAGCTATAATATTATACCGTACCCTAACCCTAAATCTAACCCTAGCCCTAAACCAAGGCCTAGCCCTAATACTAAACCTAGCTCTAATCCTAGACCTAATTTAGCCCTAACCCTAAATCTAATCATATCTCTAGCCCTAAGACTAACTCTAACTCTTGCCCTAGCCCTAGCCCTAGTTCTAACATTATCCCTTACGATGACCCAAAGCCTAGCCCTAACCCTATCCCCAAACTTAGCCCTAGCAACAAACCTAGATCTAACCCTCACTCTAAATCTAGCCTTAACTTAAAACCTAAACCTCACCCTAACACTAGACCTAATCCTAATGCTAATTTGAAAACTATCCCTCACCATAGCCATAGCACTCAAGCAAAACTGAGCTACAGCTCTAATCCTAAACCTTAACCTAAACAAAACACTAACAGTATGCCTCGCCCTTACCCTAGCCATAATTTGAGTCTTAAACCTAACCGTACAACTAATAATGACCCTTACTCTGAACCTAAAAGTAACCTTAGCTCTAAACATCGCCCTAACTCTACACCTAACCCAAACACTAAACCTAGCCCTAACCCTAATCCTAAAACTAGCCCTAATCGTAATGCCATGTCTTACATTAGCAATAGCCCTAACCCTAACACAAAACCTAGCCTTAATCTGAACCCTAACCCCAGCTTTAACGCTAACACTAACACTAACTCTAACCCTAACCCTATCCCTTACCCTATGGCAACCCTCACCCTAATGCTACCCTAGACCTAACCATAAACCTTAGCCTACCCCAAACCCTAACTCTATTACTAGTCCTAACCCTAGGCCTCATTCTATCTCTAACACTAACCCAAAAAATAAGCCTATCCCTGACCCTTATTCTGACCCTAACACTAACCCTAGGTCTAAGCCCGACCCTAACCCTAAACCAAACACTAACACTAGCCCTATGGGTAAACCTATACCTAAACCTAACTGTAACATTAACACTAGACCTAAACCTAATCATAAATATAGCCATAACTCTAGTCATAGCCCTAAACAAAAACCTAGCTCCAGCACTAACAATAACCATTAGTCTAACGCAATGACTAACAATACCCCTAGAACTAACCCAAGTAAAATTGTGCTCCTAAATGTAAATCTATTGCTAACCTGAACACTGACCCTTACCCTAACACAAACCCTATCTCTAAACCTTATACTAACCCACACCTTCCCTAACACTAGACCTATCCATAACCATAACCTTAAAACTAGCCATAACCATAATCCTAGTTCTTACATTACCCATAGTCCTAACACTAGCCATAAACCTCCTCCCAAAACCTAGCCCAAAATGTAGCAATAAAACTAGCTGTAAGCCTAATCCTAACCTTAGCCCTAGCCCTAACCCTCACACTTGCCTTGCCCAATATCATAGAAATTTGAAGAAAACAAGGGCCATGCTGGAACTCTCTGCACAGACGGAAGTCTCAGCTGTGCATGTGCTCTCAGCTCAGACTGAAGTCTCAGCTGTGTGTGAGCTCTTCATGAAGAGGGAAGTCTTGGCTGCGGGTTCGCTCTAGGCTCAGACAGAAGTCTCGGCTGTGCAGGCGCTCTTGGCGCAGAGGACAGGTAGCACAGAACACAGAGGCTTTGCTTGTGGGTCACCAGGCCAAGCTCTGGTCATGGCCAAAGGTCACCCCAGAACCACCCACCTCACCAAACACCCTACACAGGTAACAGATGGAATGCATCTTGGAAAACCTTACTCACAATCTGTCAGTGACCATGGCTACCAGCTCAGTTCTGCGGCTGCTCAGGTACCCAGTTTCCAACTACCCTACCTCCAGCTGTGATAACTCAAGATTTTTCTCACAAGCTGTTTTTTTCTTTTTTTTTTTTTAATTGGGGGGGGCGTAGGTATCAATGCAGAACAGCAACTGTACAGGTACTTGGTTTCCAACTCAGAGACTAAGAGTAGGGAGGCTCCAGGTAGAAGTTCAAGCCCTCTCAAACTGGCTACCTCCACCACCCTTAGCACAGAGACTCAAGCTAGGAATAGACAACTCAACCTACTGGAAGAAAACAGAGTTCTGAGAGACTTTTCTATTCTCGCTCTATTCATCTATTCTCCTCTACCCCCTCTGGCCCTCACAATCTCAACGTATGTGAAACCAAGAACTTTGCATGAAATTAGACTTTAATAACTGAATCACCAGAATTGTTTAATACAGAGGAATTGCATAGGTCCATCTCAGCCCCCCTTTATTTTATATTATTTTCGTTTTCCCTATCTTTCTTTCTTGTTTTTTTTTTCCTTCTTTTTTCTTCCTCCTTCTATCCCACTTTCAACCTCCAAATTTTACTATTTATACATAGGGTAATTTTATGAATACTGATAAGGAATTTCAATTTATACATTCTTCCATAAATTACCCCTGTCTATTCATTACAGTTCTCCTCCAATTTACTAAGATAGATTAATCTAATACCCTCACTCCTTTCTGCCTTAACATAGCATCCTACCCCTGACCATCAGTTCTCTATACACCACCAGAAATGGTATGTCTTTTATGAAACTAATGACTATATTCTAAATAATAATTGAAGCCAACATCTGTAGACATAGAATCTAAATATAAATGTATTTATAATGGTTAGGCTTAGGCTTTGGGTTAGGGTTAGATTTAGAGTTAGGATTTGATCTATGGTTTGGGCTAGGACTAAGGATAGGGCAAGGTTTAGGACTAGGTTTAGGGTTAGGGTTAGGGTTATGGTAAGGGATAGGGTTAGAACTAGTGATAGGCTAGTGTGAGAGAGTTAGTCATAGGGCTAGGGCTAGGGTTATGTTTAGGGCTAAATTAGGGCTAGGTTTACTGTTAGGTTTAGACTTCAGGTTAGGGTTAGAGTTAGGGTTATATGTAGGTTAAGGGAGTGGGTTATAGGTAAGTTTTGGGCTAGGGCGAGGGTGAGTATTAGGTTTAGGGCTAGGGTTAGGGTTAGGGTTATGATTAAGGCTAGTCTTAGGGCTAGAATGAAGGCTAGTGTTTGTGTTAGGCTAGGACTAGTATTAGGCTAGGGCTAATGCCAGGTCTAGGTTTACAGTTAGGGATAGATTTAGTGTTAGCTTTATATCTTGGTCCAGTGTAAGGCATTAGTTTAGGGTAAGGATTATTTTTAGAGCTAGGGTTATTATTAGGGTCAGGTTCAAGTTTAGGGTTTGGTTTATGTTAGAGGTAAGTTGTAGGGCTTGAATTAGCATTTGGTTTAGTGTGAGGGTTAATGACAGAGTTAGGTTTAGGGTTTGGATGTGGTTTAGTGTAATGGATAGGGTTAAGGTTAGGCCTAATGTTTAGCATAATGGTTAGGATTATCATTAGGATAATGGATAGGGTTAGACCTAAGATTAGGGATAGGGATATGTATAGGATTAGGGATATTTTTAGGTTAGGGTTAGGTTTAAGTTTAGGGTTAAAACTAGATTTAGGACTCTGATTAAGGCTAGGTTTGGGGATAGGTTAGGGCTAGGGTTATGGCTACAGGTAATGTACGAAGTAGGGTTATGATTAGCACTAGTTATAGGGTTAGGGTTAGGGCTAGGTCTAATGTTAGGGTTAGGTTTATGGTTATGACAATATTTAGAACTAGATTTAGTGTTAGGGTCAGAGTCAGTGTCCATATTACTTATCAGGTTAGATTTAACACTGGAATTAGAGATAGGTGTAGGGCTAGGAGTAAGGTTAGGGTTTGGTTTAGGTTAAGGGTTAGGATTAGGGCTATGACTCGGTTTTGTTTTAGGGCTAGGGGTAGGGTTAGGGCTAGTTTTAGGATTAGTTTTAGGGTTAGGGCTAGTGTTAGTGTGAGTTTTAGGCTTAGGTTTAGGGTTAGATTTAGACTTAGGTTTAGATCTAGGGTTTGAGCTAGGGTAAAGGATAGGGCTAGGGTTAGGGTTAAGTTTAGGGCTAGGTTTAGGGTGATGGTAAGGGATTGGTTTAGAACTCGCTATAGGGCGAGGGTGAGAGTTAGAGTTAGTCTTAGGGCAAGGGTTAGTGTTTGGGTTAGGCCTAGTGTTAGGGCTAGGGTTAATGTTATGTTTAGGGTTAGGGTTAGGGTTAGGTATAGGGTAAGAGTTGGGATTACAGCTAGTTTTATGGCTAGGGTGAGTTTTATAATTAGGGTAAGTGTTAGGTTTATGATTAAGGTGAAATTTATGTCTAGGATATGGGCTAAGGTTTGTGTTAGGGGTAGGAGTAGGATTAGAGCTAGGGCAAAAGTCAGGTCTACGGTTACATTTAGGGATAATTTAGGGTTCGGTTTATAGCTAGGTTTATTTTAAGGGTTAGGTTTATGGTTAGGGTCAAGTTTACAGCTAGGGTATTATTAGGGTTAGCGTCAGGATTAGGGTTTTTGTTAGGTTAGGTTTAGGCTTAGGGCTCGAATTAGCATTATTGATAAGGATAGTGTAATGATAGTTTTAGGTTTAGGGTTCAGGTTAAGTTTAGGGTAATTTATAGGGTTAAGGTTAAGTATAGTTTTAGGTTTTGGCCTAGGGTTAGCATAAGGGTTAGGGTTATCATTAGAGTAATTGTTAGGTTAGAGCTAGGGTTAGGGCTAGGGTTATGTTAAGGATTAGGTCTAGGCTTAGGTTTAGGCTTAGGGTTAGGGCTATGGTTAGGTTTAGGATTAGCTTTAGGGTTAAAGCTAGGGTAGACCTTGGATTAGGGCTAGGTTTTGTAATAGGTTAGGGCTACAGCTAATGTAATAATTTGTTATGATTCAGGCTAGTTTTAGGGTGAATGTTAGGGCTAGGTATAGTTTTAGGGTTAGGTTTAGGGTTGGGGTGGTGTTTAGAGCTAGGGTTACTGTTAGTGTCAGGGTCAGTGTTCAGGTTAGTATTATGGTTAGAATTAAAGCCAGAATTAGGTCTAGGGGAAGAGTTAGTGTTTGTCTTAGGCTAAGGTTATTGTTAGGGTATGTCTAGGTTTTTCATTAGGTCTAGGGTTCGAGTTATGGCTAGATTTATGATTAGGATTAGGTCTAGGGCTAGTGTTAGGATTAGGTTTAGGTATAAGGTCACCAGATGGACTACTGTTACGGTTCAGTTTAGGGTTAGGTTCAGGTTTAGACCTATGATTAGTTTTAGGTTCAGAATAAGGGTCAAGGTTAGGGTTGGGATTGGGTTATGGTTAGAGCTAGAATGAGTGCTAGTGTGAGGACTAGTAATAAGGTTAGGTTTGTGTTAGGTTTAGGATTAGGGTGAGCATTAGGGTTAGGTTTGGCTTAAGGTAAGGGATACGGTTAGAGCTACGGTTAGGGCTTGAAATAGGGCAAGGGTTAGGTTAAAGCTAGGTTTAGGGCTCGGATTAGGGCTAGTATTGTGTTAGGTTTAGGGCTAGGCAACGGCTAATGTAAGAACTAGGGTTACAATTAGGGTGAATTTTGGGGTTATGGTTAGGGGTTAAACCTCTAGTGTTAGGATTAGTTTTAAGGTTAGGGTAATATTTAGAGCAAATGCTAGTGTTAGGTTTATAGTCAGGGTCACAGTTAGTTTTAGAGTTAGGTTAGGATTCCAAATAAGGGTAGGGTTACTGTAAGGGTTTTGTTTAAGGTTAGGGTGGTGTTTAGAGCTAGGGTCGGTGTTAGAATATGAGTCAGAGTCAGGGTTAATATTCAGGTTAAGGTTAGGACTCGAATTAGGGCTAGGGTTAAGTCTAGGTGTAGTATTAGGATTTGGTTTAAGTTAAGGTTTAGTGTTAGGGCTATTACTCGGTTTTGTTTAACTGCTAGGGTTAGGGTTAGGGCTAGTTTCATGATTAGTGTTAAGGTTAGTGCTAGTATTAATGTTAGGCTTAGGCTTAGGGTTAGTGTTAAGGTTAAAGTTAGAGTTAGAGTTAGATCTAGGGTTAGGACTAGAAATAAGGATTAGGCAAATGTTATGGCTACGTTTATGGCTATGTTTAGGGCTAGGGTTAGGGTTAAGTTAAGGGATTAGAAGGTTAGAACTAGGGATAGGGCTAGTGTGAGAGTTAGAGTTAGTCTTAGGGCTATGGTTAGTGTTAGAATTAGGGATAGGGTTAAATTAGGGCTAGGATTAGGACTAGAGTTAGTGTTTAGCTTAGGTCTAGTGTTACTGTTAGAGTTAGGATTAAGTTTAGGGTAAGGGATTGTGTTATAACTAGGTTAAGTGGGAGGGTGAGGGTTAGAATTAGGTTAGGGCTATGGTTAAGGTTAGGGTTATGATTAGGGGTAGGTTTAGGGCTAGGATGAGGGCTAGGGTTTGTTTTAGGTTTAGGGCTAGGATTAGGGCTAGGGCTAATATCAGGTCTTGGGTTATGATTAAAGATAGTTTTAGTGTTAGGTTTATGGCTACATGTAGAGTAAGGGTTAGTTTCAGGGTTAGGATCAGTTTTAGAGCTAGAACTATTTTTACAGTCAGGGTCTGGGTTAGGGTTTGAGATAGGTTAAGTTTTAAATTTAGGGCTCAGATTAGCACTAGGGTTAGTGTTAGGTTGATGATAAGGTGAGGTTTAGAATCTAGGTTTCGGTTAGGGTAATGGAATGGGTTAAGATTAGGGATAGGGTTAGGTTTAGGACTAGGTTTAGCATTAGAGTTTGGGTCCTGTTTATGGCAATGGATAGGGTTAGAGCTAGGGTTAGGGCTAGGGTTTGTTTTAGGGTTTTGACTTCATTAGGGCTATGGCTAATGTTAAGTCTAGGGTTATGGTTAGAGATAGTTTTAGGGTTAAGATAATTAGGGTTAAGATTAGGTTAATGGATATGATTAGGTTTAGGGTTCAGGTTAAGTTTAAGGCAATGTATAAGTTTAGGGTTAGAAATAGGTTTAGGGTTATTTTAGGTTTAGCACTAGGGTTAGGATTAGGATTGGGGTAATGGATAGGGTTACACCTTGGGTTAGGTCTAGGTTTATGGTTATGATTAAGTCCAGGTTTAGGGTTAGGTTTCGGGTTATGTCAGAGTTTTGGGTTGTTTTTTATGGCTAGGGCTAGGTTAGGGCTAGTTTTAGGACTAGCATTAGTGTTACGGCTTGTGTTAGTGAGAGGTTTAGCTTAGGATTAGGGTTAGATTTAGAGTTAGGGTTTGATATAGGATTAGGGCTATAGCTAGGGTTAGGGCTAAGGTAAGTCAAGTGATAGGATTATGGTAAGGGATAGGGTTAGAACTAGAAATAGGGCTAGGACGAGAGTTAGAGTAAGTTTTAGGGCTAGGGTTAGGTTAGGTTTAGGGCTAAATTAGGGTTAGGCTAATCAGGGTCTGTGTTTGGATTAGTGTTAGGGTTAGGGCTAGAGCCAGAATTAAGATTGGTTAGGTCTAGAGGTAAGGTTAGTCTATGGCTTAGGTTAAGGTTTATCATTAGAGCTAGGGCTAGTTTTTGTTTAGGTCTTGGTAAATGATGTGGCTAGATTTATGATTAGGTTTAATCTAGGGCTACTATTAGGGTTACGTTTAGATATAGGGTTATGGGTAGGGCTAGTGTTAGGGTTTGGTTTAGGTTCAGGGTCAGAATAAGGTCAGGGTTAGGGTTAGAATTTGTGTTATGATTAGTGTTTGTATTAGGGTTAGGCCTAGTTTAGGCTTAGGTTTAGGTTTAGGGATAGGGTTAGGATTAGGGGAAGGGATGGGGTTAAAGCTAGTTTTAGGGCTAGGTCAAATGTTAGAATTTCGGTTAGAACTAGGGTTATGGATTGATTTAGTAATAAGGCTATATTTAGGAGTAGGATGAGGGCTAGGGTTTGTTTTAGGCTTATGGCAAGAATTAAGGGTAGGGCTAGTGTCAGGTCTAGGCTTACCTTAAGCACAGTTTGAGGGTTAGATTTATGGCCAGGTCTAGTGTAAGGGTTCGGGTTAGGGTAAGGGTCAGGTTTACAGCTAGGGTTATTATTAGGGTTAGAATTAGGTTTCAGGTTGGCTTTAGTTTAGGGTTTAGGTTTAGACTTGAATTAGCATTAGGGTTTGGTTAGGGTAATGATAGGTTTGGGTTTAGGGTTCATGTTAGGTATAGGGTTATTGATAGGGTTAGAATTCGCAAACGGGATAGGGTTAGCCCTAGGGTTAGCCTTAGGGTTAGGGTTGTGCTTAGGGTAAGGGATAGGGTTAGGGCTAGGGTTATGGTTATTATTAGGGCTAGAGTTAGGTTTAGGCCTAGGGTTAGCGTTAGGTTTAGGTTTAGGGTATGGTTTAGAGTTTGAGCTATGGTTAGCACTAGGGCAAGGGTGAGGTTTAGGGTTAGATCTAGGTTATAGTTAGGGTTAGCTTCAAAGTTAGTGTTAAGATTAGGGCTAGGGTTATCATTAGGTTTAGGTATTGGATAGGGTTTGATGTCATGTTAGGGTTCAGGTTAGGGTTAGGTTTAGGCTTAAGTTTAGTGTTAGGGATAGGTTTAGTGTTAGGTTTAGGGTAATGGTTAGGGTTTGAGCAAGGGTTATCTCTATGGCAAGTGTTAGGTTTATGGTTATGTCTAGGGTTATGGTTAGGTTAGATTTAGGTAAGGGCTAGGGTTATCATCAGGGTTAGGGTTTGGGTTAGAGTAATTGGTATGTTTAGAGCTAGGATTAGGGCTAGGGTTATCATTAAGTTTAGGGTTAGAGTTAGGGTAATATGTAGGCTTAGAGCTAGGGTTAGGGATAGGGTTAAGGTTAGTATTAGGGCTGGGGTTTAGGTTAAGTTTAGGTTTAGGCCATGGGTTAGTTTTATGGTTAGGTTAAGTATAAAGGTTAGGGATAGAGTTACAGTATGGACCAGGATGAAGATTAGGGTTAGAGTCAGTGTGAGGGTTAGGGCTAGTGTTAGCATTAGGGTTATGGTTAGGATACGGTAATGGATAGAATTAGAGGTAGGTTTTGGCCTATGGTGATGGCTAGTCTCAGGGGTAGTGATATGGCTAAGTCTAGTGTTAGGGTTATGTGTTTTGTTAGTATAAGGTTTAGTGCTAGGGTTTGTGTTAGGGTAAGGGTCAGTGTTCAGTTTAGGGTTACTTTTATTATTAGGGCCAGCATTAGCACTATGGTTTGGTCTAGGCGTAGGGTTAGTGTTTGGTTTAGGTTAAGGGTTATTATTAGGGCTAGGACTAAGTTTTTGATTAGGGATAGGCCTAGAGTTATCACTAGATAATAGATTAAGTGTAGATCTAGGTCTAGTGTTAGTGTGAGGTTTAGTTATAGGGATACAGGCAGTGCTATGTTAGGGGTCTGTTTAGGGTTAGGGTCAGGTTTAGACCTATGGTTAATGTTAGGGTCAGAATAAGGGTCAGGGTTAGTGTTAGTGTTTGGGATAGTGATAGAGCTAGATTAAGGATTAGGGTTAGGACTAGTAATAGATTTAGTTTTGGGGTTCAGCTAAGAATTATGTTTAGGACAAGGGTAGATTTAGGGTTATAGTTTGGCTTAGGGTAAGGGATAGGTTTAGCCCTAGTGTTAGGTTTAGGGTAATGGTTAGGGTTAGATTAAGGATTCGGGTTAAAGCTAGGGTGAGAGCTTGGATTAGGTCAAGGCTAGGTTTTGTGTTAGCTTTATGGCTACGGCTAATGTAAAATCTAGGGTTACAATTAGGGCCAGTTTTAGGGTTAGTGTTATGTCTAGGTTTAGGGCTAAGGTGATGATTAGAATTAGGTTTAGGTCTAGGGTTAAGTTTGTGTTAGAATTAAGGCTAGATTTTGGGTTAGGATGAGGGGTAGGGTTTGTGTTAGAGTTAGGGCAAGTTTTAGGGATACGGATAATGTCAGGTTCAGGGTTACGGCTAGGGATAGTTATAGGGTTAGGTTCATGCTTAGGTCTAATGTTAGGTTTAGGGTAAGGCCCAGGTAAAGATAAAGGTGTATTTTTAGGGTAAGGGTCAGGTTTCAAGTTTGTGTTAGGTTAATTATTAGGGTTGGGGCTCAAATTAGTGGTTAGGGTTAGATTTAAGGTTAGGTTTATGGATAGGTTTAGGTTTAGGATTCAGGATAAGATTAGGGTAATTGGTAGGGTTAGGGTTAGTGATAGGGTTAGGGTTAGGCCTAGGGTTAGCATTTGGGTTAGGTTATTGTTAGCATAATGAACAGCATTAGATCTAGGGTTAGGGCTAGTTTTTGGGAAAGGATTAGGGCTAGAGTTAGGGTTAGGGCTAGGCCTAGGGTTAGGGTTTGGGTTAGGGATAGTGCGAGGGTGAGGATTAGTTTTAGGATCATGTCTAGGGTTAGATTTGAGGTTAAGGTTTGGTTTAGGGTTAGGGCAAATGTTATCTTTAGAGTTATATTAATGGATAGCATTAGATGTCGGGTTAGGTTTAGGGGTAGTTTTACCTTTAGGGTTAGTGTTAAGGTTAGAGCTAAGATTATCATTTGAGTTAGGATAATGGATAGGGTTAGATGTCAGGTTAGGGTAAGGGGTAGTTTTATGTTTAGGGTTAGTGTTAGGGTTTGGGCAAGGGTTAGTGTTAGAGTAAGTGTTAGGGTTTTATCTAAGGTTAAGTCTACGATGAGGGTTAGGTTTAGGGTTAGGTCTAGGATTAGGTTTACAATTAGGGTTACAACTAGGGTTATCATTAGGGTTAAGGTTCTGTTTAGGGTAATGGATAAATTTAGAGATAGTATTAGGGCTAGTGTTAACATTATGATTAGGGCTAGGATTAGGATTCAGATTAGGGATAGGACTAGGCTTATGTGTAGGGTACAATTTGGGGTTTTATCTAGGGTTAGGTCTAAGGCGAGGGTTAGGGTTAGCATGAGGGTTAGGCTTACAGTAAGGAATAAGGTTAGGTTAGGGTTAGGGTTACGCTTAGGGCTAGAATTAGGCCTAGGATTAGGGCTAGGTTTTGTGTTAGGTTTAGAGCTAGTTTTAGTGCTATGGTAATGTAAGGGTTATGTTTACGGTTATGGCTAGGTCTAGTGTTAGGTTTAGGTTTTGATTAGGGTCAGTTTTATAGCTAGGGTTAGTGTTAGTGTCAGGGTCTGTGTTTTGATTAGTGTTAGGGTTAGGGCTAGAGCCAGAATTAGGACTGGTTAGGTCTAGAGGTAAGGTTAGTGTATGGCTTAGGTTAAGGGTTATCATTAGAGCTAGGACTAGTTTTTGTTTAGGTCTTGGTTAATGATATGACTGGATTTATGATTAGGTTTAATCTAGGGCTAGTTTTAGGGTTAGGTTTAGATATAGGGTTATGGGTAGGGCTAGTGTTAGGGTTTGGTTTAGGTTCAGGGTCAGAATAAGGTCAGGGTTAGGGTTTGAATTTGTGTTATGATTATAACAAGAATGAGGGCTAGTGTTAGGACTAGTAATAGGGTTAGGGTTTGGGTTAGACTAAGGATTAGTTTTAGGACTAGGGTTAGCATTATGGTTGAGGTTTGGATAGGCTAAAGTATAAGTTTAGAGATAGGGTTAGAGCTAGGTTTCGGGTTAGGGTTAGGGCTGCTGTTAGGGTTAGGTTTAGGGTAAAAGCTAGGGTTAGGTCTCAGATTTTGGGTAGGTTTGTGTTAGCATTAGGTTTAATGTTACAGCTAATGTATAATCTATGTTTATGATTAAAACTACTATTAGAATTAGGGTTAGAACCAGGTCTAGTGTTAGGCTAAGTTTTAGGTTTAGGGTGATGTTTAGAGGTAGGTTTAGGGTTAATGTCAGAGACAGGTTAGGGGTAGATTTAGGGTTAAGATTAGGACTTAAATTAGGGCTAGGCTTAGGGCTAGATACAAGCTTATGGTTTGGATTAGGTAAAAGTTTAGGGTTATTGTTATGGCTCAGTTTTGTTTTATGTTGAAGCCTATGGTTAGAGCTAGTTTTAGGATTAGCAGTAGGGTTAGGGCTAGTGTTAGGGTTAGGTTTAGTTTTAGAAATAGAGTTAGGTTTTGATCTATGGTTAGGTCAAATTGTGCGGTTAGGACTTGGGTTATTCTAGGCTATGGCTAGGAATAAGATTATGGTAAGTGATAGTGTTAGAATTAGGGCTGGGCTAGGGCAAGAGTTATAGTTAATCTTAAAGCTAGGATTAGAGTTAGGTTTAGGATTAGGGCTAGGGTTAGTGTTAGGGTTATTCCTAGGGTTAAGGTTAGGGCTAGGTTTAATATTAATGTTAAGATTGGGGTTAGGTTTAGGGTAAGCATTGAGGTTATAACTAAGTTTAGGGCTAGGAAAAGGGTTAGAATTAGGGTTAGGTTTATGACTAAGGCTAAGTTTTAGGCTAGAATAAGAGCTAGTGTTTGTGTTTGTGTTAGGGCTAGGATTAGGGCTAGGGCTATTGTCAGGTTTAGGGTTACATTAGTGATAGGTTTCGGCTTATATTTATGTTTAGGTCTAGTGTAAGGGTTAGATTTAGGGTAAGGGTCAAGTTTAAAGCTATGTGTAGTATTAGGGTCAGTATTTGGCTTAAGGTTTGGTTTAGGTTAATGTTTAGGATTAGGGATCGAAATAGCATTAGGGTTAGAATTAGGGTTAGGGTAATGAATAGGCTTAGGGTTAGGGTTCAGGTTAGTTTTAGGGCAATGGATAGGTTTAGGGATTGCGATAGGGTTAGGGTTAAGCATAGGATTAGCATTAGGGTTAGGATTGTATTTAGTGAAGTGGATAGAATTAGAGCTAGGTTTAGGGTTAGGCTTATGGTTATGATTAGGATTAGGGTTAGGGTACTTGATATAATTAGAGGTATGGTTAGGGGTATGTTTAATGTTAGGATTAGAGCCAGTGTTAGGTTTGTGTTTGGGATAAGGCTAGTGTTATGTTAAGCGTAAAAGTAAGGCTTTGAGCTAGGGTTAGGTCTAAAGCGAGGCTTAGGGTTAGGTTTAGGGCTAGGGTTAGGTTTAGGGTTAAACTTAGGGCTATGTTGAGCCCTAAAATTACAGCTAGGTTTTGGGCTAGTTTAGGCCTAGTGTTAGGGCCATGGGTAATGTAATACCTAGGGTTATGATTAGGGCTAGTTTTAGGTTTAGGGTTATGGCTAGGTGTAGTGTTAGGATTAGGTTTGTTTTAGAGTGAGCTTTGGAGCTAGGATTGTGTTAGGGTCAGGGCCAGTGTTCAGGTTAGAGTTAGTGTTGGGTTTAGTGCCAGAATTAGGACTAGGGTTAGGTCTAGGGGTAGGGTTAGTGTTTGGGTTAGGTTAAGGTTGGTGTTCAGGCCTAGGGTTAAAGATATGGCTAGATTTAGGATTAGGTTTAAGTGTAGGGCTAGTGTTAGGTTTAGGTTTAATTATATGATTACTGATAGGGCTAATGTTAGGGTTCATTTTCGGGATAGGGTCAGGTTTATACCTGCTGTTAGTATTAGGGTCAGAATAAGTGTCAGGGACAGGGTTTGGGTTTTGGTTAGGGTTAGAGCTGGAACGAAGTTTACGGTTAGGCCTAGTCATAGGGTTAGTGTTTGGGTTAGGCTAAGAATTAGGGTTAGAAAACCCTAAACTTAACCCTAACCCTAAACATAACCCTCACACTAACCCTAACCCTAACACTAAAACTAACACATATTGTAACCATAATCCTAATCCAAACCCTAACCCTATCACTATCCCTAACCCGAACACTAACATAACCCTAAACCTAACCCTAACACTGACACTACACTAAGCCTAACCTTAACCCTAAAGCTAACTCTAGCACTAACTCTAACCCTAAAGCTAACACTAACCCTAAGCCTCACCCTAACCCTAACCCTAACTTTAATTTTACCCCTAACACTAACACTAACACAAATTGTAACCGTAACCCTAATCCAAAACCTAACCCTTACACTAACACTAACCCTAACCCTAACACTAACCATAACCCTAAACCTACCCCTAACACTAACCCTAACCCTAAACCTAACCCTAACCCTAACACTAACCCTAAGCTTCACCCTAACCCT
>NW_026694009.1:0-10780 GCF_021218885.2 Marmota monax | reverse complement strand
TGTTTCTCTCTCTCTCTCTCAAAGAAAGGAAGAGACCATGAAGCTGCTTCTACTCCAGTGTTGTCCCTTCCCATCAGGTGGATGCCCCTTCCTCTACTTTTCACAGAAATAACAGGATTAGAGGGTTAGCTGGCTGAAGATTGAGAACTAGTACAAAAGACAGCTAGGCTTGTTTCTCCTTTCTTATTATAATTTCATGTCTAATGCCTGCATACTGTGAGAAATTTTCTGTCTTTTGGTTCTTCAGGGCAATTTTTAAAGTCAGAAATCAGAAAATCCTGGCTTCTTTACATTTTTCCATGGATATGTCTTTGTATATGTTGGGTACAGAGCAGGCTGAACTGTGTTGTCTGCAGGGCAGGCTGAACAGATGTTGGCTGCAAGATAGTCCACGCACTCAAACCCCCCTCTATCTGGTCCTTTATCACCTGTTTGCCTCAAGTCTGAACATTCAACCCTGCTCAAGGCTGAACACTTAACCCCCCCTTGGGACAACAAGGCAGCTTGCAGACCCAGAGGCCCCATTAGATTTGGGCTATAAAAACTCCCTCCTGCCAGGCTCCCTCTCTCTTGCTCTCTCTCTCTCCCTCTCTCTCTTGCTCTTTCTCTCTTGCTCTCTCTTTCTTGCTCTTTATCTTTCTTACGTGTGCTCTCTGTCTCTCTCTTGCTCTTGCTCTCTCCCTGTTCATCTCTTCTCTTTTCTCTCTCTCTCTTTCCTTCTTTCCTTTCTCTTTGTTGCACTGCTGCAATAAAGATCTTTTGGTTGCTCTGAGTGTTGTGGTCACTTTCCTTTCATTGGTGCCGAAACCCGGGAGAGGGTTAAAACCCACTTTTGGGTCCTTCTTCCTTCGGAAGTGCCACTCACCGGATGGCCTGAACCCAGGCCTGAACCCATTTTCTCAACTGCCAGAATTCCATCCACCACCAGCCTTCGATTGGTGAGTTTCCCCTTCCTGGAGTCCTAAACCCAAAGGTGGTGTCAGGAGGATTTGGCCATTGATTGTCCGGCAAACCTCTTTGCCCACCTGCGGGGAGGAAAACACCGCACCACAGCCTTTAAGGCTACGGTGGCCCTCAGGGACTCCTTCCTAAGGCAGAATAGATTCCTGGGTTCAAAATTATTCCCTTCCCTTCCCAGCTGTTAGTTACCAGCATAGGCTTTGTAGGTCTCCCTTGAAGGACTGTGAAACCTCCGGGGACACATAACAGAGAACTGAACATCACACCCCACCCAGACCTTCACCATCTTGGTGGATCTCCTAAAATCCTAGTCCTCACACCTTCAAGACTCGGCTGCTAGAGAGAACCTTACCCTCCCCTTCCTCCCTCTTCCCCTGTCTCTCTCTTTCCCCTCTTTCTGGCCCTGCAAGTCTCCAGCCTCTCCAGGAGGGGTCCTGAAAAGAAAAGCCTTGGCCAAGGTCTCCCACGGCTCCAGCTCCTTCCAGGACGAGAGCTTCGACTGTCAGGATTCGGTGACGACCAATCTCTGCAGCTCGAACCTGCCACTAAGGCACTCCTGATTTTTGGCTCTAGCGGGGACGCCCCTTTTGCCAATAAATCAGTTTCCTCCTTCTCTCTTATACTATGGTTGCGTCTCCTTCCTTCTCCTCTATACCAAGTTTGCATCCCCTTCCCTCCTCCTTATACTACTTTGCGACATGGGTAATGTGTCCTCTCTGCCGGTCGACTCTCCCCTACAATGCCTCTTGGATAACTTCAAAACCCTCTCCTTGACACCAGACACCAAACCCCCAAAATTGATCAAATATAGCACCCAGGCCTGGCCCACTTATCCCTTAGACAACCAAAGCAGATGGCCCCCCTTTTGGGTCCCTGGATCCCTCCATTCTAAGGGATCTCTACAATTACTGTGAGCATTCGAAAAAATGGGTAAAAAGGTGCTATATCAAAGCTTTCTTCTTGCTTGTGCTCTCTGCACCTCTTGCAGACCTCTGCAAATTCTTCTAGCTTGCAAACCAACACCCACAACCACTGATCCCCAATCTCCTCCTCCTCCAGACTTATCCACTACTTTTGACCCTACTGATAAATTTCCACCCTATCGCCCAGCTCAAATAGGTCCTCATCCTCAACCTTCTGCCCCAGCCCCTCCACTGTCTCCCCCACCTGAACAACCTGACTTCTCCTCTCCACTCACTAGATCAAAAACCTAAACAACCGTCTTTCCTCAAAACATTGCCTCTTTTCTGAGGTAGCAGGTACTGAAGGAATCCCTTCACCCACTCACTCCTCTCTTCTTCTGTCAGTGCCCACACCAGGTCCCACCAGGTCCTCTTACCAACTAACCCAAAGCTCAAACCAGCTGAGGAGAGCCCTTGGACCCCTATCAGAGATCTGGTGCAAATGGCCTTTAAAGTTGCTTTGTCATCACTGAAAACAGGTTACTAAGAATTGTCCCTTACAGGCTTTTTTTGGGATATTCACTCCCATCCTCCCCTCTGCTCTACCTGTTCTACTGCTCACGTTTTCCTTGCTAGGGAAAATCCTATTCTTTTACATCACTCCTTCCTCATTCTCAGATCCACCGAGCTGCTCTCAGCCCCACCTTCCCGTCTTCCCCTCCCTACCAGGCCCACAGAAAAGGCTTAACTGACCTTCTCCAGAAATCTTCACCATGGCTGATTTTAGGACTTTCAGCAAAAAAAATCTCTACAAAAAAGTTCAATGTAGATAAACTTCCTATTTTCCTGTTGCCCTGTTTTACTTGGTCACTGGCTGGAAAAATCAGCACTCAAAAAGTTAGACACCCCCTTACTAGTTTTTTCACAAAATATGTGAACAAGGCCTCTGGCTTTGAGCTGGGGCTTCACAGAGAAGGCTACATGTCTAAGATAAGGAGGTTACCAACTGGGCTCCATGATAACAGCTGGCAGGGGTGGGGAGGGTGGGGGGAAAAGGAGAGAAAGGGAAAAAAAAGCTCTCCCCCTCCCAAGTGTCCTTGAAGGGTTAACTTGCCCAGAACAGAGGAAAAAAAAAACTGATTTTTGTGAACTTCTGCAGACTGTGAACTTCTGAGCCCCTTCCCTTTCATGTTGGGTACAAAATTCTGAAACAACCTAAACTTGGGGTTCAGGGGATTAATTGATTACAACAGAAGCAGTGCCCTCTGAATCCGGTTGCAACCAAATAAAACTGTTTCATTATCTTCAGTACTATCTTAGGTGCCTTGCCTTGTCTGTTCCTACAACAGTATAATTCTATATACTTAAACATTGTTCATGTTTTCATAAAATGGTCAACAGATGTGATTAATTGTGTACTACAAATAACAAAATATATCTTATTAAAATGGAATAATTTGCCTAAATTCAAAAATTTATAAGGATTATTTAAAAATGTAAAAAAAGAAAGAGTTAACAAATAGGAAAGAGAAATTAGAAGGTTCTAGGTATGGATTTAATAGAAGGAAAATGTGTTTCTGGATAAGAGAGTCTGTTAAGTAAATAAGAGGGTTTAAGTAAGTGCTAAAGAAGGTCTGTATATACAACTATGGTTAAACAACAACTGTTATTTTGCAATATTGTAATATGTTATTTCTCTAAAAGCTAAACTTGACTAATATAAAAACATCAATAATAATTGTGGTACTATTACTCTTCTTTGTATATTAAATGTGCTCATATTTTCCAGGTATATGTCATTAAGATAGAAGCTTTAAAAAACTATATCAAGCCGGTGTTCTCCAAAAGGTTGCATGGTTATTTTAGGCTTATAAAAATAACATCGGAGACTTATTTATATCATTTAATGTTTTATAACTGGACCTGTTATCAATAAGATTAATATAAAGTTCTATATACTGGGTACAATTTAAATGTAATATACTGTATTACCTAGTATTCATGTGACATCAAGCAACAATATATGTAAATTTTATAAAATAATATTTAAAAAAAAAAGATCAGCTTCAACACTAGAACACTTTACCTAAGATTTATAAATCTTAGCCTTACCTGAGCTAAGGCTGTGCTTCCCATCTTACTACATGTCAGAATGACTCCAAAGTAGGCCAGACTTCAGCTAAAGCCCAACACTCTTAATTTAGGGTGAAACTGACTTTGCTGGATGTTTATGATCAAGACTTAAAGATAAACTAAAATGGCCAAGAAAACCAATATTTGGCTCTGGCCCTCTGAGTCAGTCTGAATCCAGGGAACAGGGAACTCCTCTAAAGAGCTTTGCAACTCTGGGCCACATAACCTCCTGATCAGGGAGATTAATGAGACCACTGGAGAATGAAAAACCAATCAGTGCATTTGCTGTGAATAGGAGGGTCATTGGAGACAGGAGACATCTCTGATGCTTCCAAGGGAAGCCACATGGTCAAGCAAGACCTGGACCCATCCTAGCGCAAATGGCACTAGCAGAACTAAGAAGCTGCTCTCAGGTTCCCCCAGGAGCGACCCCTATGGGAACTCAGCTGACTCTTAACAATAGATAGAAACAAAGTAAATTTTGACCAACTTGATCTTAAACACCTACCCAAAACAGTTAAGCCAAAACCAGTCATTCCTGGGAGTAATGAAGGACAAGAAAAGCTAGAAAAGAGGAGACAGCAACTAAGCCAACAGGCTCCATGGGGAATGTTCAATTAAGTATGGCCTTGGCTCCTCCCCCTCACAGGACCCCTATTAGTCCTCTCTATGTTTCTCCTATAGGACCATGTCTATTAAATTGCCTACAGAAGTTCCTGCAAGATCAGATACACAAATTCACCTTCAAGCTGGTCAATCAACTACTTCTTTAAGACTACCAGCCTTGATGCCCAAGATGGACACCTACGACTCATGACCAACTCCTCTGGCTCCAGAGACTCTGTGCCCATCTAAAACCCTCTCTAACCCTTTTTCCAATTTTCACAACCCCTCTTTCACTTCCTAGGAATGAGAACTACTCTCCAGCATGTCCACTCTGCTTATTCTGTCTGCTCTACAGTATCCCCACAAGGAAGCATCAAACCTAAACTCCCCCTGGTACCACCATGTCTCCCACCTTAAAAAGGCACTTGTTCCAAATGTCCAGTCCTGGACTTCCACCACGCCCACCAAACTCAAAATTTCTTGCCAACCCTCTTCTTCTTTTACTAATCATTATTCTCTCTCAAGTTTTATCTCAAACCACAGATACTGCTTCCACATCCAAGCGACATGACACCAGGATGACACCACCCACTCTCAGTTTATGGGTCAAGGTGATTGCCCTTCCACTGGCTGCAATCAGGCTGTCACCCTTAACATTACTGGATGCAATTAAGCCACCTCCAATACTTCCTAGAGTCCCTGCTACAGGACCAGTGGCTGATACCAAGAATCTCCTCCATCTAGGACTGGTTTGATGCCATCGAGGACTTGTGGCTTCAAGGAACTTTTAGGGACTTTACCCCTACCACAGTAGTTGTCTGTAGCCACTGAGTGTTATTTCTGGCTGCCCTGGTGTTCTCAGACCTATCCCCCGAACATTCCTCCACTTCCCCTTCTAGGTCTAACGCCGCCCACCATTAAGCAGGAAGAAGCCAGAGGACTTTATGCTGTCCCCCATGTCACTTAAAAAAACAAAAAGGGAGGAATGTTGGGTGCAGAGCAGGCTGAACTGTGTTGTCTGCAGGGCAGGCTGAACAGATGTTGGCTGCAAGATAGTCCACGCACTCAAACCCCCCTCTATCTGGTCCTTTATCACCTGTTTGCCTCAAGTCTGAACATTCAACCCTGCTCAAGGCTGAACACTTAACCCCCCCTTGGGACAACAAGGCAGCTTGCAGACCCAGTGGCCCCATTAGATTTGGGCTATAAAAACTCCCTCCTGCCAGGCTCCCTCTCTCTTGCTCTCTCTCTCTCCCTCTCTCTCTTGCTCTTTCTCTCTTGCTCTCTCTTTCTTGCTCTTTATCTTTCTTACGTGTGCTCTCTGTCTCTCTCTTGCTCTTGCTCTCTCCCTGTTCATCTCTTCTCTTTTCTCTCTCTCTCTTTCCTTCTTTCCTTTCTCTTTGTTGCACTGCTGCAATAAAGATCTTTTGGTTGCTCCGAGTGTTGTGGTCACTTTCCTTTCAGTATATAGTGTGTATTATATGTGCATTAGCATTTACTATTTAATGCATAATGAAACCTGATGTTTGAAGTGATAATTTTTTTGACAATATTAATATTGTTTTTGTATCAGCATGTTCCAGAGCTGGAGTTTTCTGGGAAATGGAGACATCATGAAAACTGTCCTTGACCCTTAGTTCAGCTGAGTACGATTATGCACATCGCTAATCTGAATAGCTCAGGAGGCTGAGGCAGGAGAACCCTGAGTTCAAAGCCAGCCTTAGCAATTTAGTGAGATCTGAAGGAACTCAGAGAGAACCTGTCTCTGAATAAAATATAAAAAAGCACTGGACAGGTCCTTGGCCCATTTGTTGATTGGGTTGTTTGTTCTCTTATTGTCTAATTTTTTGAGTTCTTTGTATACTCTGGATATTAGGGCTCTATCTGAAGTGTGAGGAGTAAAGATTTGTTCCCAGGGTGTAGGCTCCCTATTTACCTCTCTTATTGTTTCTTTTGCTGAGAAAAAACTTTTTAGTTTGAGTAAGTCCCATTTGTTGATTCTAGTTATTAACTCTTGTGCTATGGGTGTCCTATTGAGGAATTTGGAGCCCGACCCCACAATATGTAGATCGGAGCCAACTTTTTCTTCTATCAGACGGCGCGTCTCTGATTTGATATCAAGCTCCTTGATCCATTTTGAATTCACTTTTGTGCATGGCGAGAGAAAGGGATTCAGTTTCATTTTGTTGCATATGGATTTCCAGTTTTCCCAGCACCATTTGCTGAAGATGCTATCCTTCCTCCATTGCATGCTTTTAGCCCCTTTATCAAATATAAGATAGTTGTAGTTTTGTGGATTGGTTTCTGTGTCCTCTATTCTGTACCATTGGTCCACCCGCCTGTTTTGGTACCAGTACCATGCTGTTTTTGTTACTATTGCTCTGTAGTATAGTTTGAGGTCTGGTATCGCTATACCGCCTGATTCACACTTCCTGCTTAGCATTGTTTTTGCTATTCTGGGTCTTTTATTTCTCCATATGAATTTCATGATTGCTTTCTCTATTTCTACAAGAAATGCCATTGGGATTTTGATTGGCATTGCATTAAACCTATAGAGAACTTTTGGTAATATCGCCATTTTGATGATGTTAGTTCTGCCTATCCATGAACAGGGTATATTTTTCCATCTTCTAAGATCTTCTTCTATTTCTCTCTTTAGGGTTCTGTAGTTTTCATTGTATAAGTCTTTCACCTCTTTTGTTAGGTTGATTCCCAAGTATTTTATTTTTTTTGAAGATATTTTGAATGGAGTGGTTGTCCTCACTTCCATTTCAGAGGATTTGTCGCTGATATACAGACACTTCTCAGAGGAGGACATACAGTCAATCAACAAGTACATGAAAAAATGCTCAACATCTCTAGCTGTCAGAGAAATGCAAATCAAAACCACCCTAAGATACCATCTCACTCCAGTAAGATTGGCAGCCATTATGAAGTCAAACAACAACAAGTGCTGGCGAGGATGTGGGGAAAAGGGTACACTTGTACATTGCTGGTGGGACTGCAAATTGGTGCAGCCAATTTGGAAAGCAGTATGGAGATTTCTTGGAAAGCTGGGAATGGAGCCACCATTTGACCCAGCTATTCCCCTTCTTGGTCTATTCCCTAAAGACCTAAAAAGAGCATGCTACAGGGACACTGCTACATCGATGTTCATAGCAGCACAGTTCACAATAGCAACACTGTGGAACCAACCTAGATGCCCTTCAATAGACGAATGGATTAAAAAAATGTGGCATTTATACACAATGGAGTGTTACTCTGCATTAAAAAATGACAAAATCATAGAATTTTCAGGGAAATGGATGGCATTAGAGAAGATTATGCTAAGTGAAGCTAGCCAATCCCTA
The DNA here is from genome assembly GCF_021218885.2 of Marmota monax. Lineage (NCBI taxonomy): Eukaryota > Metazoa > Chordata > Mammalia > Rodentia > Sciuridae > Marmota > Marmota monax. The sequence continues at coordinate 2,829 of NW_026694009.1, read as the reverse complement.
AAAAACAAATGCCAAATGTCTTCTTTGATATAAGGAGAGTAACTAGGAACAGAGTAGGGTCGAAGAGCATGAGAAGAAGATTAACATTAAACAGGGATGAGAGGTGGGAGGGAAAGGGAGAGAGAAGGGAAATTGCAAGGTAATGGAAGGAGACCCTCAGGGTTATACAGTGGAGGGGGTAGAGAGAGAGGAGGGGAGGGGAGGGGAGAGGTGGGGAGGTGGGAGGGTGGAGGATGGGAAAGGCAGCGGAGCACAACAGACACTAGTATGGCAATATGTAAATCAATGGATGTGTAACTGATGTGATTCTGCAATCTGTGTATGGGGTGAAGGTGGGAGTTCATAACCCACTTGAATCAAAGTGTGGAATATGATTTGTCAAGAAATTTGTAATGTTTTGAACAACCCACAATAAAAAATTAAAAAAAAAAGAAAAAGCATAAAAAAAAGCACTGGAGATGCGACTCATTGGTTATGTAGTAGGAGAAAGACAAGGGGGGATACCGAAGATAGAAGAAAACACTTGTATTTTGCTGCAGTCAGGTTCAGAGGGCACATCTTTCACTGTAATCAATTAATCCCCCAAAACCCTGAGTGCAGGCAGTTTCAGAACTTTATACCCCATGTGTAAAGGGAGGGACCCAGATGTTTATAGTCTGCAAAAGTTCACACAAAAGCAACTTTTACTTTCACTTTTCTGGGCAAGTTAACCTTTCATGGACAGCCACTAATATGGGGAGAGCTTCTTCTCCTCTTTCTTTCCTCCTCAGCCAACTATTACCATAGATCCCAATTAGTAACCTCTTCTCTTATTTTTGAAATGTAAACATATCTGTGAAGCTCAGACCGAAGGCCAGGGATCTAGTTAAAAGAATCTGGTTTTCTTATCACACTCTGCATCTGAAAAAACAATTTCCTTGGAAAACCTTTACAATTTGGTGTATATATATATATATATATATATATATATATATATATATATATATATATTTGTGAAAAAACTAGTAAAAAAGGTGTTCAGCACCTGGAATACTGATCTCTTTCAGGCCAGTGGCCAGGTAAGATATAGAAAGAGGAAATAGGAAGTTTAAATACATTGAACTCTTTTGTACAGATTCTTTTGATGATAGTCTTAAAATCAATTATAATGAAGATTTCTGAAGAAGCTTAATTAAGATTTTCTGTGGAGAAGAGTGTGTCATTACATTTAAGCACCCAGAGTTCAATCACCAGCATCACACACAAAAAAAGAGGTCTTGCTGAAGTCTGGCAGAGCACAAAATAACCGAGCTGCCACGAGGCTCTTGTAGGTTCAAACAGGAACTATATTATTGCCCGAACTCTCACAGGTACTCCACCGCACACTCCCTGGAACTCTCCCAGCCCTCAAGGAGCTCCTAGAGAACTCAAAAGTAGTGGGCGCCTGAGGCAGCAGGAGCCGCCTTATTGCCAGACAGCAGGAGTCTATATACAACTGAATATACAGCCTGTTTCAATCCAGCATCATCTAGTCACAGCAATTATACACAGCTTAACTTAATTATCATCATCTTAATGGCTCCCTGGCTCGCAACCTCTCCTTCTGGCAAAATGCCAGGTGCCATCCCAACTCGGCTGTGGCTCTCAACAAGGTCTCCCCTTTCAAGTGATAATTCTTGGGATCAAGTCAGAAAGATTTCAGACATGTTGCTCAGAGTAACAGTAATGAGTTTATTGAAAAGAAAATTAGACACTCAAGGGAGAGAAGGGGTCCTTTTGGAGAGGAGAGTGACAATGTGCCTCTTCTGCACTCCAGTTGTATTGAGGGATCCCAGGAAAGTTTCCAGACTCCTGTCCATGTCCACATTTTGACTTTTGGATGACAGCAATATTACATCCGACTTCCAAGTCTCCACTACCATGACAACACTTGGTAACCTTGGCCCATGCTGACTGGCTCTAATTAAATTCTTTACCATGCATGCTTACAGATTTTATGATTAGGAGAAATTATCCTGATTTCTCTGAGTTTCAGGATTTGGTTTATAAAAATGGTCACAAAAGTCTTCCCTTGCATGGTAACTTTTATTCCTCTTATCCACATTATTTTAGGCCTGCAGAAAACAGGTAGTGTGCTGAGGAATGTGACATATCCCATTCACTTAGGCGTGAAGGTAAATTTTTTTCTTGGACTAGAGGACATGGGAGGTTCAGCATGCTGTGCCCATTTTATATGTTTATTCTCTTAATCTCATGTACACACCATTTGCATCTGTTTGTCCCCTAATCACTGCTGGGGATTGAATCCAGGATTTTGCACGTTCAGACAAGTGATCTAACCTGAGCTATATACCCATCCCCAATCTGTTCATATCTTACATGAAATGCACAATTATTGCAAATCCACCTAAGCTGAAGCATGAGTTGAGTTTGTTGAGCCAACTCAGTAATTCCTGATCTCTTAGAATCCAGCAATAGTGATGTTAGAATAGTATGTGCCGCTGATGTGTCTCCACCACTGACCTCCAGTGCAAACTTGGAAATTATAGTCAGGTCTACAACTTTTGCACTCCCCCTCCCTTACCTAGTTATTTATATTTTCAGAATGCAGATGAGATGGGAGGATTTAGTTGTAATATGGGGAAGCAGTTCTTTGGCTCTGCCAGCCAGATGAGTAATGGACAATTCACCTTGTCTCAGTGGCATAAGTATCAGCTTGCAGTTAAACATTTGCTTGTGTATCTAATTGTCTATGCAAAATTATTCCTGAGAAACAAAAATATGATTGAGCCTACAAAATAAACTGGCATCCAACGTGCATTTATATTTTAAACCATCACTATCCTTCGT